>NC_086122.1:4647027-4947027 GCF_963921235.1 Mobula hypostoma | reverse complement strand
GGAAAGTATGACCTGTTCAAAAAGGGCAGGTTACACCTGAACCCGAAGGGGACCAATATCCTGGCGGGAAAGTTTAATAGAGCTGTTAGGGAGGGTTTAAACTAATTTGGCAGGGGATGGGAACCAGAATGACAGAGCGGAGGAAGGGGAAAACAGAAATAAATCTAAGATAGTGGGCAGTAAAGATGTCAGGAAAGACAGGCAGGTGATGAGGCAAATTTGTAGCCATTGGGATGAGTTGCAGTGCAATAAAGTTGCAGTGAAATCAAAGCGAAAAGTACCAAATACTGGTCTTAAGGTGTTATACTTAAATGCACGCAGCATAAGGAATAAGGTGGATGATCTTGTTGTACAGCTATAGATTGGCAAGTATGATACTGTGGCCATCACTGAGACGTGACTAAAGGATGCATGTCTCTGGAGCAGAACGTCCAAGGATACACGGTGTATCAGAGGGATAGGAAGGTAGGCAGGGGGGAGGCGTGGCTTTATTGGTAAGAAATGACATTAAATCATCAGTAAGAGGTGATACAGGATCAGAAGGTGCAGGATCTTTATGGGTTGAGCTAAGAAATTGCAGGGGTAAAAGGACCCTGATGGCAGTTATTTATAGGCCTCCAAACAGCTGCAGGGATGTGGACTGCAAATTACAACAGGAAATAGAAAAGGCTTGTCAGAAGGGCAGTGTTATGATAATTGTGGGGGATTTTAACATGCGAGTGGATTGGGAAAATCAGGTCGGCACTGGATCTCAAGAGCGAGAATTTGTAGAATGTCTACAAGATGGCTTTTTAGAACAGCTTGTTGTTGAGCCCACTGGGGATCGGCTGTACTGGATTGGGTATTGTGTAATGAACCGGAGGTGATTAGAGAGATTGAGGTGAAGGAACCCTTAGGAGGCAGTGATCATAACATGATTGAGTTCACTGTGAAATTTGAAAAAGAGAAGCCGAAATCTGATGTGTCAGTATTTCAATGGAGTAAAGGAAATTACAGTGGCATGAGAGAGGAACTGGCCAAAGTTGACTGGAAAGGGACACTGGCGGAAAAGACGGCAGAGCAGCAGTGGCTGGAGTTTATGTGAGAAGTGAGGAAGGTGCAAGACAGGTATATTCCAAAAATGAAGAAATTTTCGAATGGAAAAAGGATGCAACCGTGGTTGACAGGAGAAGTCAAAGCCAAAGTTAAAGCAAAGGAGAGGGCGTACCAGGAAGCAAAAATTAGTGGGAAGACAGAGGATTGGGAAGTTTTTAAAACCTTACAAAAGGAAACCAAGAAGGTCATTAAGAGGAAAACGATTAACTATGAAAGGAAGCTAGCAAATAATATCAAAGAGGATACTAAAAGCTTTTTCAAATATACAAAGAGTAAAAGACAGGTGAGAATGGATATAGGACCGATAGAAAATGATGCTGGAGAAATTGTAATAGGAGATAAGGAGATGGCAGAGGCACTGAATGAGTATTTTGCATCAGTCTTCACTGATGAAGACATCAGCAGTATACCGGACACTCAAGAGGTGGCAGGGGAGAGAAGTGTGCACAGTCACAATTACGACAGAGAAAGTACTCAGGAAGCTGAATAGTCTACAGGTAGATAAATCTCCCGGACCAGATGGAATGCACCCGCGTGTTCTGAAGGAAGTAGCTGTGGAGATTGCGAAGGCATTAGCGATGATCTTTCAAAAGTCGATAGATTCTGGCATGGTTCCGGAGGACTGGAAGATTGGAAATGTCACTCTGCTATTTAAGAAGGGGGCAAGGAAGCAAAAAGGGAATTATAGACCTGTTAGCTTGACATCGGTGGTTGGGAAGTTGTTGGAGTCGATTGTCAAGGATGAGGTTACAGAGTACCTGGAGGCATATGACAAGATAGGCAGAACTCAGCATGGATTCCTTAAAGGAAAATCCTGCCTGACAAACCTATTACAATTTTTTCTGGAAATTACCAGTTGTCTAGACAAGGGAGAGGCAGTGGATGTTGTATATTTGGATTTTCAGAAGGCCTTTGACAAGGTGCCACACATGAGGCTACTTAACAAGATAAGAGCCCATGGAATTACGGGAATGTTACATACGTGGATAGAGCGTTGGCTGATTGGCAGGAAACAGAGAGTGGGAATAAAGGGATCCTATTCTGGTTGGCTGCCGGTTACCAGTGGTGTTCCACAAGGGTCCGTGTTGGGGCTGCTTCTTTTTACATTGTACGTCAACGATTTGGATTATGGAATAGATGGCTTTGTGGCTAAGTTTGTTGATGATATGAAGATAGGTGTAGGGGCCGGTAGTGCTCAGGAAACAGAGAGTCTGCAGAGAGACTTGGATAGATTGGAAGAATGGGCAGAGAAGTGGCAAATGAAGTACAATGTTGGAAAGTGTATGGTTATGCACTTTGGCAGAAATAATAAACGGGCAGACTATTATTTAAATGGGGAAAGAATTCAAAGTTCAGAGATGCAACGGGACCTGGGAGTCCTCGTACAGGATACTCTTAAGGTTAACCTCCAGGTTGAATCAGTACTGAAGAAGGCGAATGCAATGCTGGCATTCATTTCTAGAGGAATAGAGTATAGGAGCAGGGATGTGATGTTGAGGCTCTATAAGGCGCTGGTAAGACCTCACTTGGAGTACTGCGGGCAGCTTTGGTCTCCTTATTTAAGAAAGGATGTGCTGACATTGGAGTGGGTACAGAGAAGATTCACTAGAATGATTCTGGGAATGAGAGGGTTAACATATGAGGACCATTTGTCTGCTCTTGGCCTGTATTCCTTGGAGTTTAGAAGAATGAGGGGAGACCTCATAGAAACATTTCAAATGTTGAAAGGTGTGGACAGAGTGGATGTGGCAAAGTTGTTTCCTATGATGGGGGAGTCTAGTATGAGAGGGCATGACTTAAGGATTGGAGGGCGCCCATTCAGAACAGAAATGCGAAGAAATTTTTTTGGTCAGAGGTTGGTGAATCTATGGAATTTGTTGCCACGGGCGGCAGTGGAGGTCAAGTCATTGGGTGTATTTAAGGCAGAGATTGATAGGTATCTGAGTAGCCAGGGCATCAAAGGTTATGGTGAGGAGGCAGAGGAGTGGGACTAAATGGGAGAATGAATCAGCTCATGATAAAATGGCGGAGCAGACTCGATGGGCCAAATAGCCGACTTCTGCTCCTTTGTCTTATGGTCTTATGGTCTTATGGTTTTCTACTGTGTCCCAAAAACACAGGGTAACTTAGCTGGATTCTGTTAATCATCTGCAGTGTGGGTGGGTGGTGGGAGATTTGACAAGAGCTCATGGGCGAACGAGAGAACAGGTGGCAAGGAAATATTTAATTTTAATTATTTTTTATTGAGAGGGGTAAGTATATTGATAGGATTGTTCTGAGACCTGGTAAAAACCCAATGGCTGAATATCCTCTTGTTGTATATCATAGATATGAGAATTTACTTAAAGCAAAATTGTCCTGAATTATTGGGTCAGTTTCTATTCAAGCCATCAACAACTGGACTTTAGAAACCCTGAACAAAGTGTTTCCAAATACTTCTATGGAAATAGTGACTTTATTTGTAAGAATATGTAATCCTTGGTACTGTCAGTAGAGCAATATAGAAAAGTATGGTTTCATTAAACCTTTAATGGCTCTGTGGTTAAGAAGGCATACGGTGCATTGGCCTTCATCAATCGTGGGATTGAGTTTAAGAGTCGAGAGGTAATGTTGCAGCTATATAGGACCCTTGTCAGACCCCACGTGGAGTACTGTGATCAATTCTGGTCGCCTATAGGAAGGACGTGGAAACCATAGAAAGGGTGCAGAGGAGATTTTCAAGGATGTTGCCTGGATTGGGGAGCATGACTTATGAGAATAGGTAGAGTGAACTCGGCCTTTTCTCCTTGGAGCGATGGAGGATGAGAGGTGACTAGATAGAGGTGTACAAGGTAATGAGAGGCATTGATCCTGTGGATAGTCAGAGGCTTTTCCCCAGGGCTGAAGTGGCTAGCACGAGAGGGCATTGTTTTAAGGTGCTTGGAAGTAGGTACAGATGAGATGTCAGGGGTAAGTTGCTTTGTTTTGTTTTATTTTGACACAGAGAGTGGTGAGTGCATGGGATGGGCTGCCAGCAGCGTTGGTGGTGGAGGTGGAAATGATAGGGTCTTTTAAGAGACTCCTGGATGGGTACGTGGAGCTTAGAAAAATAGTGGCCTGTGGCTAAAGCTTTGGTAGTTCTAAGGTAGGGTCATGTTCGGCACAGCTTTGTGGGCGGAAGGACCTGTATTGTGCTGTATGTTTTCTATGTTTCTATGTTTTTCAAATGCTGGTCAAGCTTCAGCTGGAGTGCGCTGTTCATTCAAGTGTCACATTGGGCCAGACTTGGACAGTGTCAAGGTGAAAGACTTGAGTTATTTGTGTAGATTGGAGAAGCTCAGGTTGTTTTCTTCGAACACAGAACAGTACAGCACTGGACAGGCCATTTCACCCACGATGTTGTGCCAATGAATGCCAATTAATGCTAAACATCCTCCAGTTTCTCATCCACATCTCCCTAATTCCCTCATTCACGTGTCTATTTAAAGACTCTTACTCAACCAGACAGCTTCCTTTCACTACTACTCCTGATAGTCTACTCCAGGTACCTACCACTCTCTTTGTTTAAAATAAAATGCCATCCCCCTAAATCTCCCCACCCCCTCAAACCATAAAGGAATGTCCTCTGGTGTTTGACATTTCCACCCTTGGAGAAAAGATTCTAACTGTCTACACTATCTATGTGTCTCTGAATTATAAAAACCTCTGTCAAGTCTCACCTGTTCCTCTGATGCTTGGAGAGAACAACCCAAGTTTATCCAACCTTTCCTTGTAGTTTATACACTCTAATCCAGTCAGCATCCTGGTAAACCTCTTCTGCACCCTCTCCAATCCTTCCACAATGGATCAACCAGAACTGCACGCAGTATTCCAAGTGCGGTCTCACGGAAGTTTTGTACAGCTGCAGAAATACTTCCTCACTCTTATACTCAATGTCCCTCCCAATGAAGGCAAGTGTACCATGTGCTGCCTTTACCACCTTAGCCACCTTCAGTGAACTATGGCCCTGAACCCCAAGGTACCGCTGTATCTCATTGCTATTAAAGAGTCTACCATTATAGTAAAAGAGAAATTATACTTTCTCCTTTCATGTGACCTCCCAAAGAGCAACATCTCACACTGCCCAGTTTGTATATGTCACCTTGAGATTCATTTTCTTGCAGGCGTTTACAGGAAAATAAAGAAATTAGATTAGATTAGATTAGATTATGGGGACACACCATCCTCTTTTATTGTCATTTAGTAATGCATGCATTAAGAAATGATACAATGTTCCTCCAGTATGATATCACAGAAACACAAGACAAACCAAGACTAAAAAAACTGACAAAAGCCACATAATTATAACATATACTTACAACAGTGCAAAGCAGTACCGTAATTTGATAAAGAACAGACCATGGGCACGATAAAAAAAAAGTCTCAAAGTCTCTCGAAAGTCCCATCATCTCACGCGGACGGTAGAAGAAGAGAAACTCTTCCTGCCATGAACCTCCAGCGCCGCAAACTTGCCGATGCAGCACCCTGGAAGCACCCGACCACAGCCGACTCTTGAGTCCGTCAGAAAACTTCGAGCCTCCGACCAGCCCTCTGACACCGAGCACCGAGCACCATCTCTGCCGAGCGCTTCGACCCCGGCCCCGGCAACAGGCAATAGGTAAAGCCAAGGATGTGGGGCCTTCCCCTCCTGAGATTCTCGATCACACAGTAGCAACTGCAGCGAAGCAGGCATTTCAGATGTTTCTCCAGACGTTCCTCCGTGCTTCTCACGTCTGTCTCCATCAAATCAGGATTGTGCACGGTACCTACTTAACAAATAAGATATCATTTCGGACCCGTCGTGCCGCCATCTTCTCCTCCCTACAACAGAATCAATTAAAAACTATAAATACCAAACACTGATAAACAACCTATATGCAAAAGATGGGCACACAATAAAACTGTTGTAACCTGTGCAGGTTCCAGGAAGCGGCTGGTTATCCCACGCTGGCAGCCTTCCAGCGCAGAGCCGAGAAAGCCGCTGTTCTCCGGCCTCATAAGTCTGGTGTTTCCACCCTCCAGTGCTGCCAAATCTGTGAGATTGGGATGTCTCTCCCACCCAAGCTCCAGTTTGTGTGGCTGCTGTGTGATTTGATGCCCTGTTACAGGAAATGACAGATCGCACACTGCGTACAGTCAAAGTACATTTAGGAATAGTAACTTAAAGTGTTTCGGAGGAAAATGAAAGAAAACAACAAAAAGGGCCCATTATACTTAAAGAGTCAATTGTGCACAGGTTGGAGCTGACAGTACATTTCTAAATTGAATAACAAGCCCCTTATCTCAGCTCAGACACAAACAAGCTGAAAGCACAACAGACTGCTCTTAAAGAGCTGCCAAAGTGAAATAGCCACATCCAAATCTGAACCAGGATGCTGAGAAGGGGAGTGTAGAATCCTTGAAAGTGGATCTCTAGGTTGTGGAGTCAGTTCAGTGTTGAGGTGAGTGAATTTATCCAGATTGGTTCAGGATGCTTGTTACAGAACGTTGGTCTCTGTAACAGCAATGACATTGTCATTCCATGTACAGATCCAGGCTCCAAGTTCACCCTCCTTACTCATAGTACTTCGAACATTGATATAAACGCTTTCCAGCTCAGCAATCCAATCTTCTCCTTGTCCTTCCTTTCCGTCTTGCTTGTCACACCATCTTTCTTGCCCTCAATCCTACCACCTGTTGCCCTGCTGTTTTGGTTCCTGTCTCCCTGCTGGTATTGTTTAAACCCTCTCATGTACCACCAGCAAATCTCCTGGTGAGGATATTGGTTCCCATCCAGTTCAGATGGAAACATTCTTGTTTGTACAGGTCTTATCTGCCCTGGAAGAGAGCCCAATGATCCATAAATCTGAAGCACTCCCTTCTGCACCAGCTCCTTCGCCATATATTGAACTGTTGCTCACTCACTTGCACGTGGCATGGGTAGTAATCATGAGATTGCAACCCTGGAAGTCCTACTTTTGAAATATTTTACCTAAGTCTCTAAAATACCTGCCTGTCATTGGCACCAATATGGACCATGACCTCTGGCTGCACCTCCTCCCCTCTCCAAATGTCCTGTACCCACTGCGACATTCTTGACCTGGAATCGAGGAGACAATGCACCAGCCTAGAGTCTCGATTGCAGCCACAGAAACAGCTATCAGCACCCCTTCCTATTGAATCCCCTGACAGTCTGCCCTTCCCTCCTCTGCCTCAGAGCCAGGAATGGTGCTGCTAACCGGGTGACTGCTGCTGCTGCCATCTGTAAGGTCATCCCCCCCCCCCACCAAACAATAACCAAGAGGTATGTATACTTGTCAGTGAGGGGAATAGCAACGGGGGATCTTGCACTGTCTGCCCAGTCCCCTTACTTCTCCTGGTGATCACTCTATCTGTAGCCTGTCCCTCATTAAACCTCTCATTTATGATCCCCTCCACCTTCCTGATGATCCTGAGTACATCCATCTAGCCCTCCAGCTCCTTGACCTGATCTGTCACAAGCTGCGGTTGGGTGCACTTCCCACCGATGTAGTTACTCGAGAGACCATGAGATTCTCTGACTTCCCACATTTTGCAGGAGGAGCATTCCACTGCCCTGACTGCCATTCTCTTTATGCTAAATCAAAGACCACAAGTCAGCACAAAAATTAAGACCTTAGTGGTTCTTACCTGTTACTCACCTGTCCCTTCTTGATGAAGCCTCTTGAGTCAAAGCCTCAGCTTCCAATCTTTACACTGGCCACTGTCAGAATGACCACTCCAAAATGGCCACTCCACTTTACCTTGCCTGTTATTGGCAGATCGCCATACACAGCGAATACGATTTTTAAAAACTTTTTTTAAAAGCTGCAGGCTCTTCCCCTCTGTTGGAAGATTTTTTAGGCAGTGAAGTTTCAAGATATTTATCAGGTGACCAAAATCAAAGTAATCAAATATTCAAATTTAGATTTATTATCAAAGAATGTATAAACTGTACAGTAGAGTACAGAAGAGGTTTTGTCTAATGGCAGAGCGGTTGGTAACTAGAAGTAGCATTCATGGTAATTCATAAAATCTGGGGTGACAAGGTAATATTTTTCTACAGTGCAACTTGGAATGAAAATCAATAGGAGCTGGGAATCTAAACTATAAAGAGAAAATACTGGGAATACCGAGTAGGCCAGGCAGGAAATAGAAGGGGAAATTGTCAAAGCTTCAGTTTGATACCCTTCGTAAGAGCTGAAAAGGAAACATAAGAAGCTTTGGTGGGAGGGAGCAAGGGATGAGAATGTCTTCGATAGGTTAAAAATGGGGGAAGGTTACCTGGTCTCTGTGTGAGTGGGAGCAGATAGAGAGCAAGAATATAGACAAAAGAATGAAGGAGTTAAAAAATGTAGAGCAGGAGGACATGCCCAGCAATTCAGGGTAGGCATGAGCTCCATTGCCAGAGAGAAAACAAAAGGAAGAAAAAGTAAGCTGAGCCCATGTTATAGACAGATGTCTGATACAGGCAGAAACCAACTTTCCCAAAGGCATAGAATTCAGTTTTGAGTCCAGAAGGCTGCAGTATGCGAAGGTGGAAGATGCAGTGTTGTGCCTCAGGCTTGAGTTTGGTCTCACTGTCACAGTGTAAGAGAGCACAGACAAAAGGTGAAAGTGGGTTGGGAATTAAAAGTGACAGGCAACAGTAGTAGCAAGGGTTCAGAGGAGGTTCACGAGAATGATTCCAGGAATGAAAGGGTTATCGTATGAGGAGCATTTGATGGTTCTGGGCCTGTACTCACAGGAGTTTAGAAGAATAAGGTGGTATGTCATTGAAACCTATTGAATGTTGAAAGGCCTGGGTAGAGTGAATGTGAGAAGGATGTTTCCAATAGTGGGCAAGTCTAGAACCAGAGAGCACAGCCTCAGAATAGAGGGTCATCTATTCAGAACAGAGATCAGGAAGAGTTACTTTACCAGAAGGTGGTGAGTCTGTGGAACTTGTTCCTAAAGTTGGCTGTGTAGGGCAGGACATTGGGTGTGTTAAAGGCAGTTTGATAGGTTCTCGATCAGTCAGGGTGTGAAAGGTTAAGGGGAGAAAGAAGGGGAATGGGGTTGAGAGGGAGATGAATCAGCCATGTTGAAATGGTAGAGCAGACTCGATGGGCCAAATGGCCCTATTCTGCTCCTATATCTTATGGTTTTATGGTCAGCTTTGCAGGCAGAACATAAGTGTTATGCAAGGTGATCACCCAATCTACATTTGGTACATTCACTTGCATTTCTTCCAATCTAATGGGCTACTTTGGTGTTCACAAAAAATTGTGGAAATTTGCTCCCACATCGAGTGGTAGATGTGAAGAATATAAACGTTTCTAAGGGAATGAACATGAGAACAAAGGAACGGGTGTCAGAGTACTACAGCACAGAAATGGTCTATTAGTAAATATAGTAAATAGTGATATGATTTGATGAGGTGTAACAGCAGGAAATACTATAAAGAACAGTTGGCTCTGTGGCCTGGCTGGTAGTTCTTTATCATCAAAATCCCTGCTTTCTTTCTAGTCCTGTGCTTGTCCTTGCCTCACATTTCCCATTATTTCTATGAGCTTGGCTGCATAAGTCATTCTCTTTCTTACTAATCATTTCTGGCTGCATTGCTTAAAGTTAAACGTTGGCTGCTGTTACTTGTTGTTCCTGAGCATACGGACACAGTGCTGTAAATTTACATTGAACTCTTCAGTAATTTGATACAACACTGCTTTCTAAGACTGATGCAAATGATCCGGTGGTGCTCTTCAGATAAAACAGTGTGCACCGATGTCCTGCTCAAACAATCTTACATCCAGAATCATTAATCTGGTCTTTTATGCTTCTGCAGTTTGTCACTCTGCTGGCTTTTCTGCCTTGTTATGCTAGTGGTGTAGTGAAATTAGGACACCCTAAAATGCTGATCGTAAATTCCTTAAATGAGGAATTGCTAAATCCTCAGTAAAAATGGTGGCAGAGAAGTCAAGCATGCTTTGCTCCAGAGGACTCTTCAAAATGTATTGATATCTCCAGTGACTGAAAGCCAATTATTTAATTTGGTGTGCTGATCCCAATCTCCTCTTTGTTACTGGTCATCTAATTTGTGTTGGCACAATGAATGGTGTTTGACAGCTGCTCTCCGTAACCACAGGGAGAGAAACCTGTAGCACTGCCGCTAACCATGGCTCAGGACCAGAATGATGGGAAGAGGAATCGTCGAGTCTGTGAATTGTGTGACAAAATCATCCTTGGTGATCAGGAATGGAAGGGTAAGAAGAATTACCTGACATGCATGATGAAACTCAGTGAAGGAAGGTTGGGGACCCAAGGATGAGGAACTAGCTGGGTAACAGATTGTTCAATGAACTCTGAATGTTTACTTGCAGCTCACCTGAAATCCAAGAATCATCAGTACCACTTGAAGAGGAAGAGGAGGGCGGAGGCGCAATTAAACACACACACTTCCTCTGACTCTGTAAACACTGCACAAGAAGTGTAGAGGTTGTTTCCAATCTGCAGTTGGATGGCAGGAACTTGGCCAGGGTGTGAATCAATCGGTATGAATGGTCTGGAGCAGTATCCAGCCGGAAGCTCTTACCTACTAGAGACTGAATGCAGAATGACTCCGGTATCAAAGGACGTACTGTGCGGCCATTCCTCCGTCTGTACTTGTAATCAACACCAAATTTGGTCTTGATATTCTGGGTTGTAATTCCTGAAGCTTCCTGGTGGATCAAATTTTGGGTAAATATTGCATAATTTTCTTTTGAAAGTTGGAGATAATTGATATTGGCTTGCTAAAGGTGGCTGGATGTATTCCTGGAGATTTTCTAACATCTCCCATCTCCAGCCTTGCCATTCACTCAAGAAACATTTTCTCACCAGCTCTACTACTAACTTGCAACAGTGTTGAAGAAAAGTTAAAAGATGCCTTTTATTCAGGGAGTATAGCAGATCCAGAATATTAATCATTCATTTTGAAGAGTGACTAACCATGACTTGAAACTAATCAGTAGTAACTGATCAAGTATGATAGAAGGAACAGATATTTGGAGTTGTGGCATGTTCAGGACTTCCTTGCACATGCCTTTACCGATGAGCTATGTGAATAATTGCCAGTCGTTAATGTGGAAAATGATGCACATTGACTAAAGCTGATCTCTTGCAGGGGGATGGTATGTGTTATCATTTTGTGTCTAATCTGAAAAGAAAATGAACAAAACAAGGACTGATAACAGAAATAGTAAATTACTCTGAGCAATGCATTGTCTATTGGGTTCAAGTGGAGAGTGATAGCTGTAACGGAATAAACTGTCAGATCGCACAAACGTCAGCTGAATTCTATAAATGGGACTAAGCGTACATTCCCAAGTTGAGGAAATTATTTCTATTGAATATTTTTGTTTTAATGCTCCATTCCTGTTCTGCATGTGCTGAACTTTTAATATCTTGTTTTTTAAAAATCCCACTAAGTTTAAGAAATTCCCAGTAATGGAGAAAGGCCTGTCAGGTACACCCAAACAGCTCCAGAATCACAATATAAATTTTAAATTGTCTTCATCTTAATTAGTGTATCCTTGGAACTCAAGTCACATTTCATTCTGTCAATCTGTACTATACTTCCTCCAAAGTCATTGCATCTTTCCTTGGATGTGGTGATTACTATATTCATGGTACTCATTGTGTTGTCTTACCAAGGCTGTAATAACTTGTCTATAAACTCTAACCATTTGAATTGTAGTTCCGTTTTCTAAACTTGGTCTAAATTTTATATACATTTACATAAAATGGATTTCTTTATTTCAACTTGTTGTGTTTTATATTTTGAGAGCAGTCTGCCCCAACCGTTGTAAATCCGGTCTCACATTTGGCTGTATTTTCCCCCTTTTTTTCAATCATGCTAATATCTTTAGATATATACTTGTACAGTGCTTTGTAATCCAGCTCTATTTGTGGCATTGGTCAATTTATTTTCAACATTTTTTCCAATGCTGCAGTGTAGACTAATGGTCGCCAACCTGTCGATCGCGATCAACCGGTCGATCTTTGAGACTTTCCCAGTAGATCCTGAAAAAAATCAAAAATAAATACACAAATAGTGTTGTAATGTGAGCATTAGAAAAATAAGTAATACTAATTAGGATAATGGTAATGTAGCAATACTTTTGCTACTGAAAGCTGTTTGCAAAGAGAGATTGTTTCTGGGTTGTGGGGATTTAGTTCCGTGCCCAGTGTGTATGTGTGTAGCTCCCCACCATGCGCTGCGTTTTCAGCATAGCTTGTGCTGCATCAAAGTGACCAAATAGATTAGATAAGAGTACAGACTGTCGCAAACATCAATATACGGCACTCGCTCGTGATATCCTGATAGCATGGCGGAGGCTCCACGAAAGAAGGCGAAAACGTACAAATTCCATCCAGAGTGGGAAGAGGAATTTCTATTTACCTTGGTGAAAGACAAGTGTGTATGTATGTTGTGCCACCAAACACAAGCACTGACTAAAAGAGGGAATCTGGAGCGGCACCAACCACCAGAAATTTAAAGACACTTACCCCCCCCACCCCCAAAGAGTGCAATTCGTGCCAGGAAAGTTGAGGAGCTAAAATCTGGGTTGAAGGCCCAGCAATCGTTTTTCACAAAACATGCTGCTTAAAATAAGACTGCTATTGAAGCATCATTACATGTAAGTTACCTTTTGGCTAAACACCAGAAGCCTTTTACAGTTCGATGAATCCATGGATGTAATGCAAACAGCTCAGCTTGTTGTATTTGTCAGAATGGCTTTCCAGGATTTTACAACAAAGGAGGACTTCCTCACTCTTTTGCAATTAAAGGAGAGAATGAGAGGTGAGGATATTTACAATGAGTTTTAAAAATATGTCCGTGAAAATGACATCCCCATTCATAAACTGGTGGCAAGTATTACTGATGGGGTCCCAGCACTGCGCGTTGTGCGCGTTGGCTTTATAGCACTAAAAAAAAAGTCAGTACCTACTTCGGGTCAACTTATCAATGTGAAATTGCTTTTTCACAGATGAAAATTATTACATCTAAGTACAGGAGCTGTCTTACTGACAGACACCTCACAGACTGTCTCAAACTGACTGGCTGTAGTTATGAACCAAATTTCAGGGAACTAACAGAAAGTATTCAGCCCCAGTCATCACACTGAGTGTAACAGTCAATTTTTATTCATTTATTTTTCGTGTTGAAATAAAATTAAATAATGAAACTTAGAATTAAAGGTGTGAAATATTGTAATATTCTTAATGAAAGACAGCTATGGCCTGTTTGATATGCTAGTTACAGTGTTTTCTTGTTTGAATTAATTTGAAAGTTTGACAAAAGTATTTTGTGTAATTCAAATACAATTAGCCCAAATAAAAGGCCTCAAATTGGAAGTACAATCTGAGCTGTTTTTTCTCTAAACGATTTAGTAGGTAGACCTTGCCTTTCACTAAGGTCGAGGTAGGGGATCTTGGGCTTAAAAAGGTTGGTGACCACTAATGTGGACCAATACTACAGAGGTGTAGAGTACAGCAGTCCATCCAGTACTGGGGTAATCCTCAATACCACAATGTAGTCCATCTAGTAATTTGTTGATTTTCCCAGTAATAAGAAAAATTAAGAAAACAAGTCCACAAAGTGAACCAAACAAAAAACAAGAATTAAAATCTCTTCTCCTGTTATGCTGCAGATTGGAGTCAGTGCAGGGCAAATAAATTAGACAGGATGCACCCAGACCCAAAGACCCTGGACAGACTGACTTCCAGCAGAAAGTTTCCCCATTGGAAGTTAGAATGATTAATATTTATTTTCCAGTTAATCTGACTGAATTCTAAATGTCATAATGAGTACATGAACATTTTTTATATGGTATAGAGGGACCCAGAGTCGGCTGCGGTTGGGTGCTTCCAATGCATCAGCAAGTTTGTGACGCTTGGAGTTCATGGCAGGGAGAGTTTCTCCCTTCTACCGTCTGCGTGAGATGATGGAGCTATCAGGACTTCAGACTTTTACCGTACCCATGGTCTGCTCTTTTTCAAATTACGGTATTGCTTTGCACTGTTGTAACTATATGTTATAGTTATGTGGTTTTGTCAGTTTTAGTCTTGGTTTGTCCTGTGTTTCCGTGATATCTCTCTGGAGGAACGTTGTATCATTTTTTAATGCATGCATTTCTAAATGATAATAAACGAGGACTGGTATCTGTTAGTCTTGCGAGACCATGGATCTGTGCCTGGAAAGTCTTCACTCTCCAGGGCGTAGGCCTGGGCAAGGTTGTATGGAAGATCAGCAGTTGCCCATGCTGCAAGTCTCCCCTCTCCACGACACCAATGTTGTCCAAGGGAAGGGCATTAGGACCCATACAGCTTGGCACCAGTGTCGTCGAAGAGCAATGTGTGATTTAGTGCCTTGCTCAAGGACATAACACATTCCCTCGGCTGGGGCTCGAACCCACGACCTTCAGGTAGCTAGTCCAATGCCTTAACCACTTGACCACGTGCCCACACAAACGAGGACTGAGTGTCCTCATAATCTAATCAAAGTTCATATATGTCACCATATACAACCCTGAGATTCATTTTCTTGTGGGCATACTCAATAAATCCATAATAGAATAATTACTATAATAGATACGATGAAAGAACGCAGCAAATTGGGCATTCAATCAGTGTACAAAAGACAAACTGTGCAAATACAAAAAGGAAGAAATAATAATAAATAAGCATTAAATTTTGAGAACATGAGATGAAGAGTCACTGGTTGTGGGAACATTTCATTGATGGGGCAAGTGATGTTATCCCCAGGAGGCTGATGGTTGAGGAGTAATAACTGTTCCTGAACCTGGTGGTGTGAGTCCTGAGGCTCCCTGTACCAGCTTCCTGATGGCAGCATCAGAAGAGAGCAGATCTTGGTTTGTGGGGGACCCTGATGATGGCAGCTGCTTTCCTGCGACAATGCTTCGTGCAGATGTGCTCAATGTCGGGAGGGCTTTACCTGTGATGCTCTGGGCCATATCCACTGCTTTTTGCAGGATTTTCATAGAACTCTGGCTTCTTTCTCCTGACCCAAACTCCAAAAAGAAATGTTGTTCTTGTTATGTTTTAGTGTTGATATTATGCACCTTAAAGTGGGTGAAGGTCAGCTATCATGGAAGATAGTGGATTTCAAGCCAGGTTAAGGCATCAAGGTATGAGGCTACCTCTTCAAGCACAATGTTGGCTAATGTGCAGTCACTAGAGGAGAAGAAGATAGAAAAGAACCTAAGGGCAAGATTGCTGTATTGGAGGGAAATGAAGGATTGCTTCCTTCTGTTTCACTGAGCCATGGCTCATTCCGGACATGGCGATCCAGCCCTTGGGATTCTGAATCCACCGGATGGACCACCGACTGCTGATTTGAAGAAGACAAGAGGTGGATGACTGTGTTTCATAATCAACACTTTGTGATGCTCGGACGTAGTGGTCTTGTTGCACTCTTGTTATCCTGACCTGGAACAGCAAATGATTAAATGCCGATGGTACTACTCTTCTGTGATCATGACCACAGTTTACATCCCACCCATGACAAATGTTATCAAGCACTTCATATATTGAGAGCCATTATTAGCAAACAAGAAACATCTGTTGGGTCACAGCCTAACCCAACACCTTGCACATTGTTGCCAGGGACTTCAGTCAGGCTAGTTTGATAAAAATTTCTGCCCAATTATCATCAGTACCAGCTGCCTCTTCAGGGGTCCCAACAACTCGACCACTGCTACACTACCAGCAGGGACTGCTGACTGTTGACTGCATTTCAGGAGTCTGAACAACTGGATATAGGCAGAGGCTAAAGACTAAAGCACCAGAGATTAGATCAACAAGGAGGTGGTTGCGGGAGGCAGAGGAGTGAATACAGGATTGCTTGGAGTCAGTGGACTGGACAGTGTTCAGGGACTCATCAGAGATTCTGAATGAATACAGCACAGTTCCTGGACTGTATAAAGACTCGTGGACAATGAATGTGTCCCCACAGAATCACTCAGTCTTCCTCAAACAGAAGCCCTGGATGGACCAACGGATCTCCAGTCTGCTGATGGCTAGGTTGGTGGCTTTCAGGTCTGGTGATGAAGGAAAGTACCAGAGGTCAGGGTATGATCTCCAGAAAGCTATCTCACATATGAAGTGGCAAATCCAGACCAAACTTGCATCACAGAACATGTTCAACAGCTGTGGTAGGGCTTGAATGCTATCACCTCCTACAAAGTAAAACCAAGCGACATATGTGCAATAAGTTTCTGCTCCCAGATGATCTCAATGCTTTTTATGTTTCTTTAACCAACCAAACATGGAGACACCTTTATAAACTCCCACAGCCCACAACAACCCTATCCCTATGATTTCAGTCTCTGAGGCCAAAGTCAGAGCATCCTTAAGGAGGATGAATCCAGGGAATGTATTTGGCCAGGATGGTGTACCTGGCTGAGTATTGAAGATCTGTGCTAATCAACTGGCCACAATGTTCAGTGACATCTTCAAGCTCTTGTTTTGGCAGTGTCAGGTACCTACCTGCTTCAAACAGGTTGCAATCATACTGGTGCCCAAGAAGAACATGGTAGCCTGCCTCAGTGACTATTGTCCAATAGAACTTACATCCACTGTGATGAAGGCTTTGAGAGGATGGTTATGAAACACAGAACTCCTACCTGAGACGCAACTTGGATCCACTCCAATTTGTCAACCATCACCACTGGCCAACAGCAGACACCATTTCATTGGCTCTTCACTCAGCTCTGGAGCATCCCAACAGCAAAGATACATGTTTCAGAATGCTCTTCATTGACTACAGCTAAGAATTTAACAGTTGAAACATCAATAACCTCCAAGACCTCAGCCTCGATACCTCCTAGTCTAACTGGATCCTCGATTTCCTCACTTGCAGATTCCAGTCTGTTTGGATTGGCAGCAATAATCCTTCCACAATCGCCATCAACACAGGTCCACTCAAGGCTGTGTGCTTAGCCCCCAGCTCCACTCACTTTCTACTTATGACTGTGAGGCTGTGCAGTTCCAATGCCATATTCACGTATGCTGACGACACCGCTGTTGTTGGCCAAATCAATGGTGGTGATGAATCAGCACATAGAAGAGAGATTGAAAATCCAGTTGAATGGTGCCACAACAACTCTCTCTCTCTCAGTGTCATTAAAACCAAAGAGCTTGTTTGTGATTAAAGAAGAAGCAAACCAGAGGTCCATGAGTTAGTCCTCATCAAAGGATCAGAGCTGGAGAGGGTCAGTAACCTTAAATTCTTTGTCATTATCATTTCAGAGGATCTGTCCTGGACCAGGAACATAAGGGCCATTACAAAGAAGGCATAGCAGCACCTCCACTTTCTGAGATGTTCATGCAGATTTGGCATGGCATGTAAAACATTAACTAACTTCTATGGGTGCACAGTGGAGAGTATCCTGACTGGTTGCATGACCACAATACGGAAAACCCAATTCCCATGAACTGAAAAGCCTACCAAATGTAGTGGATGCAGCCCAGTCCATCACAGGAAAGGCCTCCTCACCATTGAGCATACCTTCAAGGAGCGCTACCGCAAGCAAGTAGCATCCATCGTCAAGGACCCCAACCATTCAGGCCATGCTCTCTTCTCACTGCTGCCATCAAGAAGGAGGTACAGAAGCTACACCATGTGACCAGGTCCCACACCACCAAGTTCAGGAACAGTTATTAGCATTTAACCATCAGGCTCTTGTACCAGTGTTAATAGCTTCACTCAGCTCCACACTGAACCAATTCTACAGCGATGGGCTCACTTTCGAGGAATGTACAATTTCTGTATTGGAGAAGATATGTTGGTCCAGGATACACTTCACTCATTCCCTCCTTCCAGTTTTCCTGAGCCATGGAGTGTTTATTTCCATCATCAGCTTCCTGACCACATACTTTTGTCCAGATATATTGGTGTTAGACCAGCTATACTCTGATTTGTGCCTCTCTCTGCCTGAGAGGGCACAGTCCTGATGAGGTGCCTAAGGCCCCACAGCATTCTCCCATCTGTAGATCCGCGGCATCCAGCCAAGGCAGAGGAATTTCGCAAACAAGTTAGCGTCATGTTGAGCCAAAACAGTGATCGTGGCTTTCCGCAGTGAGTTGTTGGTCACAGTCCCCTTCCGCAAAAAGCCAACCAGGCAGGGTCACCATCTGTGAACTCGGACTGTGGCACCAAGGCTGATAGCAGAGACCACGATGTTGTTTACTGTGGCAATGATGGGAGAGTGCTGGGACTGGACCACAGGAAGAGCCAGCAGTCTGAGAATTAATGAGGCGGTTTAGGCCCAAGGTCCTGACTAACTGACTAATTCTGGCATTTTGTTTTCACTGACAGTGTTCTGAGAACTCAGTTCCAGTCTGGTGGGGAGAATTATTCAATGGGTGAAGAGAGGGAGCAAGCTGTTCATTGTTTTGTGGTCATGGTGATATGTAAAACAAGGGTCTCCTGGATACCACTGGGCAAGGCTATACTATCCCAGTGGAGCTTGTCTGCTGATCCACAGCAGCATTTAAGGCAGGTGGTTGGGAATGCTGACACAAACCTGTTCTCAAGTGTTGTTACAATCGTCACAGAGCTGGGGTAATGAAAGAGTCACGCCGAGTACAATTCCAACCAAAGGCCGAAGTCTCTTCCTTCAGGAGTGAAGGGCTCATCAGATGGTGGAATATGATATGACCAGAATATGGTGGAATTCTTCATTAGGATGGAGAGTGACATAGTTAATTCAGAAACAAAGGTTCAGAACTTAAAGAAGGGTAACTTTGAAGGTATGAGACATGAATTATCTCAGATAGACTGGCAAATGACACTTAAAGGGTTGACGGTGGATATGCAATGGCAAGCATTTAAAGATCGCATGGATGAACTACAACAATTGTTCATCCCAGTTTGGCAAAAGAATAAATCAAGGAAGGTAGTGCACCCGTGGCTGACAAGAGAAATTAGGGATAGTATCAATTCCAAAGAAGAAGCATACAAATTAGTCAGAAAAAGTGGCTCACCTGAGGACTGGGAGAAATTCAGAGTTCAGCAGAGGAGGACAAAGGGTCTAATTAGGAAGGGGAAAAAAGATTATGAGAGAAAACTGGCATGGAACATAAAAACTGACTGTAAAAGCTTTTATAGATATGTGAAAAGAAAAAGATTGGTTAAGACAAATGTAGGTCCCCTACAGACAGAAAAAGGTGAATTGATTATGGGGAGCAAGGACATGGCAGACCAATTGAATAATTACTTTGGTTCTGTCTTCACTAAGGAGGACATAAATAATCTTCCGGAAATAGTAGGGGACAGAGGGTCCAGTGAGATGGAGGAACTGAGGGAAATACATGTTAGTAGGGAAGTGGTGTTAGGTAAATTGAAGGGATTAAAGGCAGATAAATTCCCAGGGCCAGATGGTCTGCATCCTAGAGTGCTTAAGAAAGTAGCCCAAGAAATAATGGATGTATTAGTGATAATTTTTCAAAACTCTTTAGATTCTGGACTAGTTCCTGAGGATTGGAGGGTGGCTAATGTAACCTCACTTTTTAAAAAAGGAGGGAGAGAGAAACCGGGGAATTATAGACCGGTTAGCCTAACATCGGTGGTGGGGAAACTGCTGGAGTCAGTTATCAAAGATGTGATAACAGCACATTTGGAAAGCGGTGAAATCATCGGACAAAGTCAGCATGGATTTGTGAAAGGAAAATCATGTCTGACGAATCTCATAGAATTTTTTGAAGATGTATCTAGTAGAGTGGATAGGGGAGAACCAGTGGATGTGGTATATTTGGATTTTCAAAAGGCTTTTGACAAGGTCCCACACAGGAGATTAGTATGCAAACTTAAAGCACATGGTATTGGGGGTAAGGTATTGATGTGGATAGAGAATTGGTTGGCAGACAGGAAGCAAAGAGTGGGAATAAACGGGACCTTTTCAGAATGGCAGGCAGTAACTAGTGGGGTTCTGCAAGGCTCAGTGCTGGGACTCCAGTTGTTTACAATATATATTAATGACTTGGATGAGGGAATTAAATGCAGCATCTCCAAGTTTGCAGATGACACGAAGCTGGGTGGCAGTGTTAGCTGTGAGGAGGATGCTAAGAGGATGCAGGGTGACTTGGATAGGTTAGGTGAGTGGGCAAATTCATGGCAGATGCAAGTTAATGTGGATAAGTGTGAAGTTATCCACTTTGGTGGCAAAAACAGGAAAACAGATTATTATCTGAATGGTGGTCAATTAGGAAAAGGGGAGGTGCAACGAGACCTGGGTGTCATTATACACCAGTCATTGAAAGTGGGCATGCAGGTACAGCAGGCGGTGAAAAAGGCGAATGGTATGCTGGCATTTATAGCAAGAAGATTCGAGTACAGGAGCAGGAAGTTACTACTGCAGTTGTACAAGTGCTTGGTGAGACCACACCTGGAGTATTGTGTGCAGTTTTGATCCCCTAATCTGAGGAAAGACATCCTTGCCATAGGGGGAGTACAAAGAAGGTTCACCAGATTGATTCCTGGGATGGCAGGACTTTCATATGATGAAAGACTGGATCAACTAGGCTTATATTCGTTGGAATTTAGAAGATTGAGGGGGGATCTGATTGAAACATATAAAATCCTGAAGGGATTGGACAGGCTAGATGCAGGAAGATTGCTCCCGACGTTGGGGAAGTCCAGAACGAGGGGTCACAGTTTGAGGAAAAAGGGGAAGCCTTTTAGGACCGAGATTAGGAAAAACTTCTTCACACAGAGAGTGGTGAATCTGTGGAATTCTCTGCCACAGGAAACAGTTGAGGCCAGTTCATTGGCTATATTTAAGAGGGAGTTAGATATGGCCCTTGTGGCTAAAGGGATCAGAGGGTATGGAGGGATGGCTGGTACATGGTTCTGAGGTGGATGATCAGCCATGATCATACTGAATGGCGGTGCAGGCTCGAAGGGCTGAATGGCCTACTCCTGCACCTATTTTCTATGTTTCTATGTTTCTATGGTGATAAGGCCCTACAGTCATGGCCTCTTCCTCTGTATTGGTTCCCTTCCTGTTTACCCTGTATTCCTCAGACTCTGGATACAACACTGAGTCGTGTCATCTGCAGAAATTCTTTGATGACTCAGTAATAGTTGGGTGTATAAAGGGAGGATGGGAGGATGAATACAGGGCCCAGGTGGAGGATTTTGTCAAATGGTGCAAGATGAATCATCTGCAGCTCAACATCAGTAAGACAAAGGAGATGGTGATGGACTTTAGGAGGACTGAGCCGGCATTGCTCCCTGTTACTGTTAATGATGAGGACCTACAAGTACCTGGGGGTGCACCTGGATGACAGACTTGAGTGGAGCACCAAGACAGAGGCTGTGTGCAAGAAGGGTCAGAGTTGCCTCTACTTTAGGAGACTGAGGTGCTTTGGAGTATGGAAGCCCCTCCTTCACATGTTCTACTAGCTGTTGTTACCAATACAGTCTTCTATGTGGTGGTGTGCTGGGATAATGGGATCAACATGGGTGATGCCAGCAGGCTCGATAAACTGATTAGAAAGCCTGGCTCTGTTACAGGAGTCAAACTGGACACCCTGGAGCCTGTGGTAGAACAAAGGACCCCACGGAAAATCGTGGCAATTCTGGACAATGTTTGTCACCTTCTGCATGCCACCTTGGCTGAACAGAGGAGCACTTTCAGTCGTAGACTAAGACAACTGTACTGCTCCAAAGAGCGCTATGTGAGCTCATTCTTACCCTCGGCCATTAGGCTGTATAACGAGTCAACCTATCACCGAGGAAGTGGTGACCCGTCTTGTGTGTGGTAACTTATTTTTTTATCCGTTCTACTTCACTAATATTTATATCTGTGCAGTTGTAATGCTACTATGACACTAATTTCCTTTGATATCAATAAAGTATCTATTTATCTATCTAACAATGTGTTGAATTTCTAAGCAAAACCATGGGGATTTTTCATGAAACCATTAATAGCAAGGAAACCCCAATGAAAATCAATGCTGCTCACCACCCCCCCACCCCCCCAGGGTTTCACACAAGCCAGCTGTCCTGTCACCTGCTTTTTCATCAGCCAAAACATCCTTTACAATCTTTACAATTCAGCCGTTAAATCCACTCAGTCCTGCTGAAGGGTCTCGGCCTGAAATGTCAACTGTACTCTTTTCCACGGATGCTACCTGGCCTCCTGAGTTCCTCCAGCATTTTGTATGTCTCGATGTTCCTCACTGACTAGGAAGCTGTGGAACATGTGTTCAGTGTCTGCCATCACCTGCAACAGCCTCAGTTGTGAAGCGCATGAGGACCTGAGCAGACTGTTAGTGAAGTCTGGACCCTGCAAGAACACATTATTCAGTGATATGCTTTTGAACCGTGTGCTTCCATCAAAGATCATTTATATTTGTGCCGGTTTCTGAGGGTGGTGAACACCGAAGTTCACCAATCCCAGTTTTCTTTGTTGGGATCTAGTGGAGGAGGTAGTTCAGAATGATTGTTCCTGAAGTCTTTCCATGAACTCCACATAATAGTCTTAATTTCCTAACAGGGAAGTCTAGGATCAGAGGGCACAGCCTCAGGGTAGAAGGATATCCCTTTAGAATGAGATAGGAGGAATTTATTTAGCCAGAATCTTTGGAATTGACACAGACGCCTGTGGAGGTTGATAGGCTCTTGATAAGTCAGGGCATCAAGGGCTATGGGGAGAGGACAGGAGGATGGGGATGAGAGGGATAATAAATCAGCCATGGTGGAATAGTAGAGCAGACTCAATTGTACAAATGGCCTAATTCTCCTCCTGTGTCTTATGGTCTAATGTAAAGTCTTACATTTCAGCAGTGACAGTGGGAAGTGAGAAACTGAAGAGAACAGGGATAAGGAGGTTCAGGAGCAGAGGGATCTGGAGGCAAGTTTCCATTCAGAAGATGGGCTGAGAAAGTGGTTGAATAGCAAATGATGTCCTGGGCTTCGTAATGATTGGATCAGCAGAGAGTCACCACACTCCAGCTCCATCGTTCCACAGAGTCCTAGTGTAGAGAGCGAACTGTGAGGGCCCTTTGTTCAATACAGGGCCTGCCCCCACAGAGTCTGTGTGCAGTTCCTTCTACAATATGGACGTAAGGGCTTGAGAGAGGGTGCAGAAGAAGTAAAGGAATCTAGTTACTTGGTTACAAAGAGAGGAGGGTTTGAGGAGAGAGGGCTGGTTGAGGAATAAGCTTGGGGCGGATGTGGAGAGGACAAGTATCCGGAGAGGTGTGGTTCAGGGGAGGGTGGGTGCCAAGCTGCATGAGGTAGTGGGAATGGTGGGATGGGTGGGGAAGAAGGTGGAATGGACTGAGGGGAATGGTTGGAGAGAGCTGTTTTGGGGGATGGTGGGGAAGCTGTGTATGAAGAGGAGAGAGAGGGGTGGTGGGCTTAGGGAGAGGTAATGGGGGTGCCATTGACACCACTGGAACCCTCCTTTCTTCATGTCCCTCCAGCAAGGTATCCCAGGGGAACCAGGATCTCAAAATGCTCCCGGTAACCCGGGTGAGCCTGGAGCTCAGGGCCAGGCCGAACTGCCTGAGTCCCGGGCCCCCAACGGAGTGCGAGGAATTCTGGGAGCAACTGGGAAACAGGGACCCCTTGTAAGTATTTCTGCTGCCTGGGCAAGCCCTCGTCAGAAAAAGGGGTGGAACTGGGCAGGGAATGGGCACAGAAACCAGCACAGCCCACAGTCGGGCAGCTCCCTTGTGCCTGACCTCCTCCACCGTCCTGTGAGGGACAGGGCACTGAGGGTGCTGCTGCTGCAAAGAATTCCCACCTCTCAATTCACACGGAGCCCTGGTAACTTTTCAGAAGGTTCACAGTGGTTTATTTTCTGCCCATTCTCCTCTGTACAGTAAGCCCACAGCGGCATTAACTGACAGTTAATGAGCCACAGGCACTTGACACGGAATGAACCCAGACCTTATCCGGATGGGAAGTAGTTGATGGGATGGATCATGCAATGGAATCCTTACACTCCACCTGCTGAAGTCCAGGCCACAGTGTTAACAGGTCGTTCAACTTGTGTAAGAGCTGAGATAAAACACTCTCTCATTTGGACCATCCACTTGTTTATCCCAATATTACTGCTGAGCTATGAAAATGGCTGGTCTACTTTATGCATCATCTCTATAAGTTTGAGAGAAGTTTATTATACTGCGTTCAAAGTTCCTGAATTGCTGTAAGTAGCTGCATGGACACCATCTGCCAGACGGTGGCAGTGCTGAGCAGTTATTAGTGTCTCACTCAGGAGCCCAAACTGAAACAAACCCTTCAGGATTTAAAGCAGAAACTGCTGGGCATTTGCAGTGAGTCATGTGCCAAAAGTAGCTCTAAAAGAGAAAAAAAATACTCCCATAAAATTGATGGGGAGAGGAGCATCAGTGGAAAGAAAAACCGAGTTAACATTTCAGTGTAATCACTTGTTCAGATGTCATTGACCCGAAACATTGTTTTTTCCACTGCAGATGCTGCCTGACCTGTGAATTATTTACAGTATTTCCTATGTAACTTCAGATTTGCTCATCTGCAGTTCTTTGTTTTGTGTTACCACATCCCCATGTCAGCAGTGTCACTGCAGAATACCCCACCAGCACCAGCTATGGGTGAGAGGTCAGTGTCAATAGACCAGAGGGTCAGAAGCGAGGAATACTGCCATGAGTGACTCAGTCCCCAATGCCCTGGACTCTTCCTATTGTCTACAAGGCACAAGTCAGGAGTGTGATGGAAATCTCTCCACTTGAATGAGGGTAACTCCAAGACTCTCAGCAGTATCTGGGACAAAGGTATTCATTCAGAGTGTTCAGTCCCTTTGCTGCTGCAGTGTGGACCCACCAGGCACGTGGCCACCAGGCTTCATTGCCAGCACCCCAGACCTGATACCCTCTGCCATCAGGGATATGAAAACAGCACCACTTCTGATCTCTTCCCATCACGCATCATCTCCATTGCATGAATCATCACTGCTGGTTTGATTTCCCACACTCCCTCCCCTGTGGCCCTGCAGGAGAATATTACCAGGAGGGTTGAAGAGGTTCATGGAGGAAGCTCACCCCTCCTTCTCCAGGGCAATTTGGGATGGGCAGTTGTTGCTGTCCCTGATGGCATCCACATCCCTCAGAACAAAAATATGTAAAAAGTGTATCATAACTATATGTCACAGGGAACAGTTGTTGATGGGCTGGGTTAATTTCTGACACTCACTGTAAGGATGAGGTGAATTAGAATCTGTGTGACCTCTCCGCACTGGGCAAGACTCCATCGTGACTGCTTCCATTTACTTTGACAGGGGCGAAATGCAGGAGATCAACATATCATTGAGGTGTGCCTGAAAATGATGCAAGGTCAGTACATTACTGAGCAGTGGCATGTACAAACACTGGGTCTCACTGAGGATTAGGTTGTGTTGTCATGAAGTAACCATCCTGGCAACACTGAACATCAAACAGTCCACTGTACAAGATAGCATTTGGGAACAACCCAGGTGTAATAGTAAAGCAGAACCGTGCCACACTGATCTCAAGGGGCTGAGAACAGAAACAAATAGACACCAACACAAAATCTGCAGATGCTGGAAATCCAGAGGAACACACACAAAATTTCCCAGTTTCTCTGAGTGAGGAGCGACCAATCAGCAAGAGGGATTCGTTAGAAAGGGCCAATAGAAATCATTCAAGTGCACGTGGAGCGGCCATTGTTTTTGAGTGTGTCAGTGTTTAGAGTGGTTTTGGCTCATCAGGCTGAAGTGAGATCAGGTTTGGGTCAGATAAATTGTCCTGTAAGTTACTCTCTCTCTCTGTTCTTACTTGTTCATTCCTCATCAGTTCGGGCATAGTGGTTTAGTGAGAATGGCTCCAGTGGCAATGTTCTGTACTCTGTGTGGGATGTGGGAGGTCTGGGAGACCTCCAGGTGCACCGAGCTGCAGCGACTGACAGAAAGTATTAAGGAGCTGGAGCTGCAGCTCGATGGCCGACTCATACGGGAGAATGAAGAAGTGATAGACAGGAGCTACAAGGAGGTAATCACGCCTAGTTTGCAGGACACAGGTAACTGGGTGTCTGTCAGAAGAAGTGGGGAGGAATGTGTCAGTGCAGAGTACACTTGCAGCTGTTCCCCTCAATAATAAGTATATAACTTGAGATAACTTCTGAGGGGAACGACCTGCTGGGGGCGGGGGGGAGTCACAGTGACTGGGGTCTCCGGCAGTGAGTCTGGTGCTGTGGCTCAGAAGAGCAGAGAGGTGAAGAGAACTGCAGTGTTGATAGGAGATTCCTTCGTCAGTGGAACAGAGATGAGATTCTGTGGGCTCAATAGAGACACCCGGATGGTATGTTGCCTCCCTGGTGCCAGGATCAGGGATGTCTCGGATCGGGTCCATGGCATTCTCAAGGACAAATGAGAGCAGCCAGAAGTCTTGGTGCAGATTGGCATCAATGACACAGGTAGATAAGGTGAAGAAGTCCTGAATAGAGATTTTAGGGAGCTCGGTAGGAAGTTGAGAATCCAGCATAGTCATCTCTGGATTGCTGCCTGTACACATGCCAGTGAGGGTCAGAATAGGATGGATTGTCAGGTGAATACATGGCTGAGGAACTGGTACACAGGGCAGGGATTCAGATGTAGGGACCTTTGGGATCTCTTCTGGGGAAGGTGTGACCTGAGGGGTTCCAATATCCTTGTGGGCAGATTGGCTAGAGTTGTTTGGGTGGTTTAAAGCTAATTTAGCAGGGGGGAGGAATCCGGAGGGATAGTGCTGAAGATGAGGTAGCTGGTTGACAACCAGACGCAATGTGCAGTGAGACTCCTAGCAAGGAGAGGCTGATGACAGGGCAAAATTGCAGTCAACAGGATGAGTTGCAATGTTAAAGGCGTACAGATTTGATAAGGGTGAATAGTGGACAGAGGGTGTTATTTGACTGTGCGCAGTATATGGAACAAGGCAGATAATCTTGTAGCACAGTTACAGATTGGCAGGTATGATGTTGTAGGCATCACTGAATCATGGCTGAAAGAAGATTATAGCTGGGAGCTGAATGTCCAAGGATGGAAATTGTATCAAAAAGACAAGCAGGAAGGCAGAGGGGGTGGCATTACTCTGTTGGTGAAAAATTATATCAAATCATTAAAAAAGGTGACATAGTATCACTGTAGATAGACTAAAGGAACTGCAAGGATAAAAATTCCCTGATGGGAGTTATATACAATCCTTCAAACAGTAGTAAGGATGTGGTCTACAACTTACAACGGGAGTTGAAAATGCATGCCAAAAGGGCAATGTTACAATAGTCATGGTGGATTTCAATCTGCAGGTAGATTGGGAAAATAGCAACAACAATTGGGTGCTGGATTCCAAGAGGGGGAATTTCTAATGTGCCTACAAGATGGTTTTTTTAGAGAAGCTCATAGTTGAGCCCACTAGGGGATCAGCTGTTCTGGATTCAGTGTTGTGCGATGAACCAGAATTAATTAGAGATCGTAAGGTTAAAAAAAAGCCCTTAGGGGCAAGTGATCATAATATGATCAAATTCACCCTGAAGTTTCAGAAGATGAAGCTAAAGTCAGGTGTATCACTATTACAGTAGAGTGAAGAGAATTACAGAGGCATGAGAGAGGAGTTGGCCAGAATTTATTGGAAAAGAACACTGGCAGGGATGATGGCAGAACTGCAATGGCTGGAATTTCTGGAAGCAATTCGGAAGGCACAGGATATACAATGCCTATAAAAAGTATTTTTATGTTTTTGGAAGTATTTGGAAGTTTTCATCTTTTATTATTTTACAACATTAAATCATAGTGGATTTAATTCAGCTTTTTTGACACCAATCTACAGAAAAGACTCTTTTATGTCAAAGTGAAAACAGAGCTCTACAAAGTGAACTAACTTACAAATACAAATATAAAATCACTGATTGCATACGTATTCACCCCCTTCATCAGTATTTAGTAGGTGGCAGCAACAACAGCCTCGAGTCTCTATCAGCTTTGAACACTGCAATTTTTTCCCATTCTTTACAAAACTGCTCAAACTCTGTCAGATTGCATGGGGTTTACGAGTGAACAGCACTTTGCAAGTCCAGCCACAAATTCTCAATTGGATTGAGGTCTGGACTCTGACTTGGCCACTCCAGGATATTAATTTTGTTTTTTTTAAACCATTCCTGTGTAGCTTTGGCTTTATGCTGGGGCTCACCGTCTTTCTGGAAAACAAATCTCCCAAGTTGCAGTTCTCTTGCAGACTGCATCAAGATTTTCTCCAGGATTTCCCTGTATTTTGCTGCATTAATTTTACCCTCTACCTTCACAAACCTTCCAGGGCCTGGTGCAGTCAAGCATCCCCAAAGCATTATGCAGCCACCACCATGCTTCATGGTAGGGATGCTGTGTCTTTAATGATGTGCAGTGTTTGGTTTACGCCAAACATAGTGTTTAGTCTGGTGGCCAGAAAGCTCAATTCTGGTTTCTTCAGACCATAGAGCCTTCTTCCAGCTGATTTCAGAGTCCCACATGCTTTCTGGCAAGCTCTAGCAAGATTTCATGTGAATTTTTTTTCAACAGTGGCTTTCTCTTTTCCACTCTCCCATAAAGCTGCAACTGGTGAAGCACCCGGGCAACAGTTGTTGAATGTGTGGTCTCTCCCAACTCAGCTACTGAAGCTTGTAACTCCTCCACAGTTGTCACAGGTCTCTTGGTGGCCTTCCTCACCAGTCCCTTTCTTGCATGGTCATTCCATTTTTGAGGGCGGCCTGTTCTAGTCAGATTTACAGCTGTGCCATATTCTTTCCATTTCTTGATGATTAACTTCATTGTACTCTAAGGGATATTCAGTGACTTGGAAATTTTCTTGTATCCATCTCCTGACTTGTGCTTTTCAATAATCTTTTCATAGAGTTGCCTAGAGGGTTCTTTTGTCTTCACGATGTAGTTTTTGCCAGGATACTACCACACCAGTAGTTGGACCTTCCAAATATAGGTGTTTCTTACTGCAGTCAATTGAAATATCAAGACTGCACACGGTACTCTCCATCTAATTAATTATGTGACTTCTAATACTAGTTGTTGCACCAGTGATGATCATATTAAAAGGAAATGATACTCACACAATCAATTATTTTGTACTTTATATTGGTATTTAATTTAGATCACTTTGTAGAGATCTGTTTTCACTTTGACACAAAAGAGTCTTTTTCTGTTGATCATGTCAAAAAAGCCAAATTAAATCCACTGTGATTCAGTGTTGTAAAACAATAAAACATGAAAACTTCCAGGGGCTTGGGTGAATACTTTTTTATAGACACTGTATACTTCCCGATGAGGAAGAAGAATTACTAAAAAAGTAATTAAGAAGGTAAAGATGGAGTACAAAAGTAAGATAGCCAGTCATATTAAAGCGCATACCAGAAGCTTCTTCAGATACATGAAGTGTAAAAGAAAAGTGAGTGGATATTGGATCGCTGGAAAATGATGATGGAGAGGTAGTAATGGGGGACAAGGAAATAGCGGATGGATCAAATAAGTATTTTGCACCAGTCTTCACTGTGGAAGGTGGAAGGGAAGACCAGTATTGTGGAAGTTCCAGCTGTCAGGGGTCATGAAGTGTGTGAAGTTACCATTACTTGGGAGAAGGATCTTGGGAAACTGAACAATCAGAAGGTAGATAAGTCACCTGGACCTGATGGTCTACACCCAGGGTTCTGAAAAAGGTGGCTGAAGAGATTGGGGAGGCATTAGTAGGGAGAAGGGAGAGAGGCAAGAGAAAGGAAATTATAGGCCAGTTAGTCTGACTTTAGTAGTTGCAAAGCTGTTGGAGTCGGTTGTTAAGGATGTGATTTTGAGGTACTTGGAGGCACACGATTAAATAGGTCGTAGTCAGCGTGGTTTCCTCAAGGGAAAATCTTGCCTGAAAAATCTGTTGGAATTCTTTCAAGAAATAACAAGCAGAATAGACAAAGGAGAATGAGTTAGTGTTAGATTTTCAGATGGCCTTTGACAAGGTGCCACTCATGAGACTACTTAACAGTCTACAAGCCCATGGAATTACAGGAAAGTAGCATGGGTGAAGCAGTGGTTGATTGGCAGGAGGCAAAGAGTGGGAATAAAAAGAGCACTTTCTGGTTGGCTGCCAGTGACAGGGGTCTGTATTGGGACCAATTCTTTTTACATTGATTTGGATGATGGAATTGATGGCTTTGTTGCAATGTTTGCAGGGAATATGAAGATAAGTGGAAGGGCAAGTAGTTTTGTGGAATTAGCGAGGCAACAGAAGGACAGAGAGATTAGAAGAATGTGCAAAGAAATGGCAAATGGAATACAGTGTCGGGAAGTCATGCACTTTGGTAGAAGAAATTAAAGGGTTAACTATTTTGTAAATGGAGAGAAAATACAAAATAACTGTCCAAAGGGACCTGGGAGTCCTTGTGCAGGATTCTCTAAAGGTTAATTTGCAGGCTGAGTTGGTGGTGAGGAAGACAAATGTAATATTAGCATTCATTTCAAGAGGACTAAACTATAAAAACAAGGATGTAAAGCTGAGACTTATTAAAGCACCAGTGAGGCCTCACTTGGAGTATGTGTGTTAGGTCCTTCATCTTGAAAGGATGTGCTGAAACTGGAGAGGGTTCAAAGGAGGTTCATGAAAAGGATTGAATGTCTAGCCAGATGAAGAGCGTTTGATGGCTCTGGGCCTGTACTCACCAGAATTCAGAAAAATGAGGGAATACCTCATTGAAACCTATCAAATGGTGAAAGACCTTGAAAGAGTGGATGTGCAGAGGATTTTTCCTGTGGTGGGAGAGACTAGACCAGAGAACACAGCCTTAAAATAGATGGGCTTCCTTTTAGAACAAAGATGAGGAGGAATTTCTTTAGCCAGAAAGTGTTGAATCTGGAATTCATTGCCACAGGCAGCTGTGGAGGCCGAGTCTTTATGTATATTTAAGGCAGAGGTTGATAGTTTCTTAATTGGTCAGGGCATAAAGGGATATGGGTAGAAGGCAGGAGACTGGGGCTTGGAGGAAAATTGGATGAGCCATGATGAAATGGCAGAGCAGACTGGCTGGGCCACTTCGGTAGTGATACCTGTTATTTGTCAAGTAGGGGACCGTGCACAATTCTGATTTGATGGAGACAGACGTGAGAGTGCGGAGGAACATCTGGAGAAACTTCTGAAATGCCCGCTTCGCTGCCGCTGTTACTGTGTGGTCCGGAATCTCCAGAGCAGAAGGCCCCGAATCCTCGGCTTTGCTTGTTTTGGCGGCCGGGACGAGATCGAAGGCGCTCAGCAGAGGATGGCGCTCGGGAGGCGGTATTGGAGGGGCTGGTCGGAGGCTCGAAGTTTTTGGACGGACGGACTCAGTGTCGGCTGTGGTCGGCTGCTTCCAAGGCATCAGCAGTTGTCGGTGCCTAGAGGTTTATGGCAGGGAGTTTCTCCCTTTGCCGCCTGCTATCGGGGACTCGGGAGTTGATCGACTTGGGACTTTGAGACGTTTTTTTACCGTGCCCATGGTCTGTTCTTTATCAAATTATGGTATTACTTTGCACTGCTGTAACTATATGTTATAATTATGTGGTTCTGTCAGTGTTAGTCTTTGGTTTGTCCTGTTTTTCTGTGAGGACATTGTATCATTTCTTAATGCATACATGCATTTCTAAATGACAATAAATGAGGACTGAGTGTTCTCATAATTTAAAAGAAAATGGCTTAACTCTGCTCCTATGTCTTCTGGTTTTACGGAATAATGTCGATGAAATCATAGGCAACATAGGGTCAGAAGGTGTTGAATACTTGTGGGTATGGCTAAGGAACTTAAGGGTATAAAGTCTCTGATGGGAGTTGTATACACATCCACAACAGTAGAAAGGATGTGGTCTACAAATTACAACGGGAAAATCCTGGGAACTACACACTGGTGAGTCTCACGTTAGTTGCAGGGAAATTGCTGGAGAAAATTTTTAGGGATTGGATATACAAGCATTTGGAAACCCATGGCCTAATCAGGGAGAACCAGCATGGCTTGGTGCGCGGCAGGTCGTGCCTTAACAAATTGAGTTTTTTGACAATGTGCTGACAGTGATTGATGAGGGTAGGGCAGTGCATGTCGTCTACATGGACTTCACTAAGGCGTTTGACAAAGCTCCTCAAGGGAGGCTATCCCAAAAGATTAAGAAGACCATAAGACCATAAGACATGGGAGCAGAATTAGGCCATTTGGCCCATCGAGTCTGCTCTGCCATTCGATCATGTCTGATCCTTTTTACCCTTCCTCAGCCCCACTCCCCAGCCTTCTCCCCATAACTTTTGATGCCATGTCTAATCAAGAACCTGTCATTGTCTGGCTTACACAGCTGCTTGGGGTAACAAATTTCACAAATTCACCACCCTCTGGCTGAAGAAATTCCTCTGCATCTCTGTTTTAAATGGATGCCCCTCTATCTTTCTTCCAGCACACTGCTAGTGTCTTCCACAGTAAAGACTGATGTAAAATACTCATTTAGTTCATCTGTCAGCTCCTTGTCCCTTGTTATTATTTCTCTGGCCTCATTTTCTAGCAGTCCTATACCCACTTCATCTCTCTTATATCGTTCACATAGTTGAAAAAGCGTTTACGATCCACTTTGATATTGTTTGCTGGTTTGCTTCATATTTCAGCGTTTCCCTTCCAATGATTCTTTTAGTTGCTCTCAGATTTTTAAAAGCTTCCCAATCCTCTATCTTCCTACTAATTTTTGTTTTGTTGCATGCCCTCTCTTTTGCTTTTACAATAGCCTGACTTCCCTGGTCAGCCACGGTTGTACTCTATTGCCAATTGAGTATTTCTTCATTTTTGGAATACACCTTCCTTGTTTTTCCCAGAAACTCACACCGTTGCTGTCCTGTCATCCCTGCTCGCACCTCCTTCCCATTTACTTTGGCCAGCTCCTCCCTCTACCACTGTAATTACACTTACTCCACTGAAATACTGTTACATCAGACTTTACTTTCTCCCCATCAAACTTCAAGTTGTACTCAATTATATTGTGATCACTGGCTCCTAAGGGCTCTTTTACCTTAAACTCTCCAACCAAGAGCAAACTCCAAGGCAGAGTACAAAGTAAATGGCAGGATACTTGGTAGTGTGGAGGAGCAGAGGAATCTGGGGGTATATGTCCACAGATCCCTGAAAGTTGCCTCACAGGTAGATAGGGTAGTTGAGAAAGCTTATGGGGTGTTAGCATTCATAAGTCGAGGGACAGAGTTTAAGAGTGGCGATGTAATGATGCAGCTCTATAAAACTCTGGTTAGGCCACACTTGGAGTACTGTGTCCAGTTCTGGTCACCTCACTATAGGAAGGATGTGGAAGCATTGGAATGGGTACAGAGGAGATTTACCAGGATGCTGCCTGGTTTAGAGAGTATGGATTATGATCAGAGATTAAGGGAGCTAGGGCTTTACTCTTTGGCGAGAAGGAGGATGAGAGGAGACTTGATAGAGGTGTACTAGATAATAAGAGGAATAGATAGAGTGGATAGCCAGCGCCTCTTCCCCTGGACACCACTGCTCACCACAAGAGGACATGGCTTTAAGGTAAGGTGTGGGAAGTTCAAGGGGGATATTAGAGGAAGGTTTTTTACTCAGAGAGTGGTTGGTGCGTGGAATGCACTGCCTGAGTCAGTGGTGGAGGCAGATACACTCGTGAAGTTTAAGAGACTACTGGACAGGTATATGGAGGAACTTAAGGTGGGGGGTTATATGGGAGGCAGGGTTTGAGGGTCGGCACAACATTGTGGGCCGAAGGGCCTGTAATGTGCTGTACTATTCTATGTTCTATGTTCTCAGCTATGCATTTGTATGCCAAATCATCCTATTTCTACCCTCACTAGCATGTGGTACAGATAGCAATCCAGAAATTTCTAGACTGGAGGTCTTGTTTCTCAGCCTTCTGTGCAGCCCTCTAAATTCTCTCGTCAGGACCTCATTGCTTTTCCTTCCTATGTCACTGGTATCTATGTACCAAGATATCTGGCTGCTCCCCCTCCCTCTCTCAAATGCTGTGGATGCGATCCGAGATTTCTTTGTCCCTGTCATCTGGGAGGCAACATACCATTCAGGTGCCCCATTCACATCCACAGAATCTCTTGTCTGTTCCTCTGACTATTCAGTCCCCTATCACTACTGTTCCGCTCTTCTCTCTCTTTACTGTTTGCACCCGGACCCATGCTCAGCGCCAGTAACCCAGCCTCCTTGGCATTCCCTTGGGAAGTCATCCCCCACAACAGTACTCAAAACTGCATACTTATTTTTGAGGGAAATGGCTACGGGGTGCTCTGTGCTAACTGCCTATTCACATTTCCATTTCTCCTGATGGTCACCCAGCTACTCCCCTCCTGCAACCTAGGGCTGACTACTTCCCCGTAACTCTGATCGATGATCTCCTCACTCTCCCGTACAAGCCGAAAGTCATCCAGCTGCTGCTCCACGTCTCAAACACAGTCTTCAAGGAGCTGCAGCTGGATGCTCTTCACACAGATGTAGTTCCCTGGGAGTCTCTGATCTCTCAGGACTCCAACATCTGGCATGAAGAACACACAACAGCCATTTACTACACTAAGTACACCATGAGAGAGACAAAAAGGGAAACTTACCCAGAGCCAATGCTTCTTCTGAGCTGAAGCCTCTTTCGAGCCAAAGCCTGACAATCCTACCCCCAATAATGGCCACCCCGCTTGTCCCTTCTGTAATCTTATTTAATTCGCAGTGCTCTGCTCCCACAGCTGATTGAACCACTGGAATGTCCAAACGCCCCTGAGGCTCTAGTTTTAAACAAAAGTCACCATCCTGCATGAAACCTCCTCGCTTTGTTTCCTCTGCTGATTGGGCCTCCGGAATGGATGGATGGGATCCGCGGAAAATCAGCTGTTTGTATTGAGAACTGAAGACAGAGGGAAGTGGTTTAAGGGACTTTTGCTAACTGGAGGTCTGCAATGAGTGGAGTTCCGCAGGGATCTGTGCTGTGCTGTTTGTAATGTATATAAATGACCTGGATGAAAATGTAGCTGATGGGGCGGGTGGGGAGGTGTGGTTAGTAGGTTTGTGAATGTTTGTTGTCTCAGTGGACAGAGTCAGGGAGGTGATGTTAACGCTTTTGCTCTTCGAGGTTCAGTGTAGAGGAGCTTCAGTCAGAGAAAGCAAAAAAGGAAAATCTCTCGATTAAGTTTTTGTTTTCCTTCCCTTCTTTATATCTGCTCAGTTAGGGCAGTAGAGATGGGAGGCAGCATAGTTGGCTGCTCCTCTTATGGATGTGGGGAAATGGGGAGATCTACAACTGTGGGAAGTGCATCCAGCTCCAGCTTCCAACAATCCACATTAAGGAGTTGGAGCTGGTACTGGATGTACTCCGGATCATTTGGGAGGCTGAAGGGGTGATAGATAGGACATACAGAGAGGCAGTTACACTCAAGGTGCAGGACACGGGAAACTGGATGATGGTCAGGAAGGGGAAGGGGTGAAGGAGCCAGTGCAGAGTACCCCAGTGGCCATCCCACTCAACAACAGGTCTATCACTTTGGATACTGTCGGGGAGATGACCTAACAGAGGAAAGTCACAGTGCTCAGGTCTCTGGCACTGAGTCTGGCTCTGACTGAGAAGGGAATGGGAGGGGAAGAGATAGGAGGTTCTTTGAGTGAGATGAGATTCCCAAATGGTATGCTGCCTCCCAGGTGCCAGGATCTGGGACATCATGGATCGAGACCTCAATACTCTTATGTGGGAGGGTCGTGGTCCATGTAGGTACCAATGATATGGGTAGGATGAGTGATGAGGTTCTGCATAGGGAGTTCAGGGAGTTGGTTGCTAAGTTAAAGGGCAGGACCTCCAGAATTTGATCTCAGGATTGCTACCTGTGCAATATGTTAATGAGGCCAGAACTCGGAAGATTATACAGTTCAACACACAGCAAAGAAGTTGCTGTAGGAGTGAGGGCATAAGATTTTTGGATCATTGGGCTCTCTTCCAGGGAAGGTGGGACCTGTACAGAAGGGAGGTCTTGCACCCGAACTGGAGGGGACTAATATCCCAGTGGAAAGTTTTGTTAATGCTGTATGGTGGGGTTTAAACTAGAGATGCAGAGGAATGGGAACCAGAGAGCCAGAAATTAGTGGAGAGATTGTGGAGGCAGATGTTGGTAAGACCTCAGCCATTGTCAGGAATCAAAAGGGCGAGCATGGTGTGACCATTGTCCTGAGCTGTGTATATTTCAATGCAAGAAGTATCGTAGGAAAGGCAGATGAGCTCAGGACATGGATCAACACCTGGAATTATGACGTTGTAGCCATGAGTGAGACTTGGTTGTTGGAGGGCTAGGACTGACAGCTCAGTATTCCGGGATTCTGTTGTTTTAGATGTGACAGAGTGGGAGGGATTAAAGGAGGAGGGGTGGTGTTACTAGTCAGGGGAAATGTCACAACAGAGGTTCATCAGGACAGACCAGAGAACACGACTAGTGAGGTGATATGTGTGGAACTGAGAAATAAGAAAGGTATGACCTCGTTAATGGGGCCATGTTACAGACCACCCAACAGTCCTGGGGATTTACAGGAAGAAATCTGTTAAGAGTTTGCAGACTGCTGCAAGAAACCTAGGATTTCTATCGTAGCTGATTTTACCTTTCCACATGTTGACTGGGAATCCAATACTGTAAAAGGACTAGATGGGATACAGTGTGTCAAACGTGTTCAGGACAATTTCCTTCATCAGTTTGTAGAATTTCCAACAAGGGTGTGTGTGATACTGGATCAGCTGTTAGTGAATGAGACAGGGCAGGTGACAGAAGTTTGTGTCGGGGGACACTTTGCATCCAGTGACCACAATGCCATTAGTTTCAAAGTAAATATGCAGAAAGGTAGTTCTGGGCCACGGCTTGGTATTCTAAATTGGAGAAAGGCCAACTTTGATGGTGCAAAGCTTGTATGTGCCTGTCAGAATAAAAGGTAAAGATAACACGTGTAGGGACCCTTGGTTTTCGAGAGATATTAAGGAAAAAAGGGGGTGCATAGCAGGTACAGTATCGGCAGATTGGATCAAATGAGGTGCTTATGAAGTACAAGAAATGCAAAAAAACACTTCAGAAAGAAATCAGGAAGGCCAAAAGAAGGCACAGAGTTGCTCTAGCAGACAAGGTGAAGGGGACTCCGAAGGGATACTACAGATAAGTGAAGAGAAAAGGGATTGCAAGGGACAAAATTGGTCCTCTGGAAGACCAGAATGGTCATCCATGTGTGGAGCCAAAACAGATGGAGGAGATCTGAAATGAATTCTTTGCATCTGCATTTCCTCAGGAGACTGATACAGAGACCATAGAAGTGAGGCAAAGCAGCATCAACTCATGGACCTTGTACAGATTCCAGAGGAAGAGGTGTTTGCTACCCTGAGACAAGTCAGGGGGGATTAATCCCCACGGACCAACAAAGGGTTCACTTCGACTCTAAGGGAGGCAGGTGCAAAAATTCCTGTGGCCCTAACAGAGATATTTAAAATATCCTTTGTGACAGGAGAGGTACCGGTGGATTGGAGGATAGCCAATGTTGTTCTCCTGTAACATAAACCAGGAAATTATAGGCCGGTGAGTCTGGCATCCGTTGTGGGAAAGCTATTGGAAGGTATTCTAAGGGACCAGATATAGAAGTATTTGTATAGACAAGGACTGATTAAGAATAATCAGCATGACTTCATGTCTGCCCCTCACCAAGAAAACCTCCCCCTGCACACATTCCACATCATCCCTTATCTTCAACAATAACCCAAACATGCTGAAAGCAGAACAGACTGCTCTTGCAGAACTGCTAAATGAAATACCTACAGTAGAATAGTAAAGATGTCAACCAGGGCATTACACTTCTGATTTGTCTAAGTCCTTCTGCAATCGCATTGCTTCCTCAGCACTACTGACCCCTCCACTTACCTTCGTATCTTCTGCAAACTTTGCCACAAAGCTAAGAATTCCATTATCCAAATCATTGACAAACAATGTGAAAATAGTGGTCCCAGCATTGACCCCTGAGGAACCCCACTAGTCATTGGCAGCCAACCAGAAAAGGCCCCCTTTATTCCCACTCACTGCCTCCTGTCTGTCAGTCATTCCTCTATCCATGTCAGTATCTTTCTTGTAATGCCACAGGATTTTATCTTGTTAAGCAGCCTCATGTGTGGCACCTTATCAAATGCCTTCTGAAAACCCAAGAATATGACATCCACTCCCTCTCCTTGGTCCACCCTGCTTATTACTTCCTTTAACAACTCTAACAGATTTGTCAGGCAAGATTTCCCTTCACAGGAACCATGCTGACTTTGACTTATTTTATCATTAGTCTCCAAGTACCCTGAAACCTGATAATGGACTCCCAACACTTTCCCAACAACTGACATTAGGCTAACTGGCCTATAACATCCTTTATTTTGCCTTCTCCTTTTTAAGGAGTGGAGTGACATTTGCAATTTTCAAGTCCTCTGGAACCATGCCTGAATCAAGTGATTCTTGAAAGATCATGACCAATACATCTTATCTCTTCAGCAACCTCTCTCAGGACTCTGGGATGAAGTCCATCTGATCCAGGTGACTTAGCCACCTTCAGACCTTTGAGTTTCTCTAGCATTTTTTTCCTTTGTAATAGTAATTGCACTCACTCCTGCTTCCTGACACTCACAATCCTCTGGCACACTGCTAGTGTCTTCCACAGTGAAGACTGTAACAAAATACTTATTAAATTCATCTGCCATTTCTTTATCCCTCATTACTACCTCACCAGCATCATTTTCCAGTGGTCCAATGTCAACTCTCACCTCCTTCTACTCTTTATTAACTGAGAAAACTTTTCGTGTCCTGCTTTATAGTATTGACTTGTTTGCCCTCATATTTCATCTTTTCCCTTATGGCAGTTTTAGTTGCCTTTTGTTGGATTTTAAAAACTTCCCAATCATCCAACTTCCCACTCACTTTCGCTACATTATATGCCCTTTCCTTGGCTTTTATGTGCTCCTTGACTTCCCTGATCAGCCACAGTTGGCTACCCGTGGTATGTCTTCTCTAGGACATATCTATCCTGTGCCTTGTGAACTAGTCCCAGAAACCTCAGCTACCTCTGCTTTGCGGTCATCCCTGCCAGTGTCCTCCTCCAATCCACTGGGCAAGCTCCTCTCTCATGCCTCTGTAATTCCCTTTATTCCATTGCAAAAGTGATACATCTGACGTGTTTCTCCCTCTCAACTTGCAGTTTGAATTCAATCATATTATGATCATTGCCTCCTAAGGGTTCCTTCGTCTTAAACTCCCTAATTAAATCAGGATTATTACACAACACTCAATCTAAGATAGCCTTTCCCCGAGTGGGCTCAAGCACAAGCTGCCCTAAAAAGCCATCTCATAGGCATTCAACAGATTCTCTCTCTTGTGATCCAAAACCAACCTGCTTTTCCAAATCACCTTGCATATTGAAGCCCTGCATTACAATTGTGACATTGCCCTTATTACGTGCCCTTTCCACCTCAACTCCACATCTTGGCTACTATTTGGAGGCCTGTATGTGATTCCCATAATGTTTTTTTTGCACCCATGCAACTTCTTAACCCCACCCACGATGATTCGACATTCGTTGATCCGATGTCACCTCTTTCTAAAGATGTGTTTCCATCTCTTACCAACAGAGCCACACCACCAGCTATTCTTTCCTGCCTGTCCTTTCGATACAAAGTATATCCTTTGACATTAAGCTCCCAACTATGCCCTTTCAGCCAGGACTCAGTGATTCCCACAATGTCATACCCACCAATCTCTAAATGCGCCACTAGTTCATTGCTTAGTTATTATTATTAATTATTTATTTTAATTCTTGCGGTTGCAGAGTTTGGTGTCTTTTCCATATTGGTTGCGATTCATTTTATTGTGTTTCTTGTATTCTTTATGAATGCCTGGGAGAAAATGACTCTCAGGGTTGTATATGGTGACATAGATGTACTTTGATAATAAATTCACTTTGAACTTTTGACCGTGAACACCTCCACGTTCAGGAACAGATATTACCCGACAACCATCAGGCTCCTGAACCAGTGTGGACAACTGTACTCACCTCAGCTCGGAACTGGTTCCACTCCCTATGGACTCTCTTTCAAGGACTCGACAATTTCTGTTCTCAGTATTATTTATCTATGGATTTATTTTTCAGAGTTTATCATCTTTTGTACATTGGTTGCTTGTTAGTCTTTGTCTATAGTTTCTCATTTATTCTATTGTATTTGTTTTCCTGTGAGACAATGAATCTTGAGGTAGTCTATGGAGATATAGACAGACTTTGATAAAAAGTTCTTTGAACTTTGAATGAACTGCTGTGTGTGCTCAGTGTGGTGGGAGTTGTTTTATAAACCATAGAACTGATGGCACGAATGGGGCTTATCTACTGCAAGGAAGGGTACGGCTTTGCCTAACTTGAACTCCCTCAAAGTTCCTTCAGTAATTTTCATTGCACAATGAGAGCTTATAGTTTGTTATAGCTTGACTTTCTGTGCAAAAATACTTGAGATGCTTTCTTCCAACTCAGCTGATGTAACAAGGCTGCAGTGCAAAAGGTGATCTGGCACTTGCAGCCGATGCAGTCTCCATGCTGCGGGAACAGTTCACACTGCATACTGCAATCTCTGCAGGTTCAGCTCACACAAAACCCTACTCTCCACGTATTCCTACGTCAGTCTGCACACTTTGCAGCCTATGTGCTGCATTGTTAAAGTTCCAGTTCACTCAGCATTCGATAACTCTGCCGTCGATGTGGTCCCAGCTCACACTGTACACTGCACTCCCCACCATTCCTGATCACTCAGTAAGCTACACTTCCTGTTGTCTCAGCTCAGCCTTTGCACTGCACTAGTCATAGGTCACTCTGAATTCTGAATTCCACACTCATCCAGCGAATGTGCACTCTGCACTGCTCGAACTGACTCTGTACTGTACGGTATCAGCTCACTTCACTGACCGCAGAGCCAGCTCACTAGACACATTTCCAGCTCACACTGTACTCTATACAGTAACCGATCGCAGTACTCCACAGATTCTGATCACTCTGTACGGTTACAGCTCACTCTGCAGACTCTACACTACGCTCCCTGCTCACTCTCTGCACTGTTTGCAGTCCCAGCCCAGTCTCTGTATTGCCACCTACCCAGTTCCAGCCCACTCGACTCACTCCAGTCTTCACTCCCAGCTCACTCTGACCCTCCACTCCGCACAGCCCCAGCTCACTCTCACCCGTCCCCATCCCCATCCTCAGGAGTTCCCAACCTGGGACTCCTTCCTTAATGGTATTGGTCCATGGCATAAAAAAACATTGGGAACCTCTGCTAACTTACACCGACTTGTTTAGTCTCCCAGTTCTGATGAAGGAACTGTGACCTGAGCATGAACTCCGCTGCCTGACTAGCCGACTAATTCTGGCATTTTGTTTTCACTGACAGTATTCTGAGAACTCAGTTCCAGTCTGGTGAGGAGAATTATTCAGTCAGGGGAAGAGAGGGAGCAAGCTGTTCATTGTTTTGTGGTCATGGTGATATGTAACACAAGGGTCTCCTGGATACCACTGGGCAAGGCTAGACTGTCCCAGTGGAGCTTGTCTGCTGATCCACAACAGCATTTCAGACAGGTGGTTGGGAATGCTGACACAAACCTGTTCTCCAGTGTTGTTACAATCGTCACAGAGCTGGGGTAATGAAACAGTCACACCGAGCACACGTACTGAAGTCTGTTCCTTCAGGAGTGAAGGGCCCATCAGATGGTAACAAGGCCCCACAGTCACAGCCTCTTCCGCTATTTTCCTAACAGTGTGTTAAAGGTCATGAGCAAAACCATGGGGATTTTTCATGAGGCCGTCAGTGACAAGGAAAATCTGATGAAAATCAACGCTACTTACCCACAGGGCTTCACACAAGCCATGTTCTGCCACCTGCTTTCTCATCAGCTAAAACACCCTTTACAATTCAGCTGCTAAATCCACCCAGGTGCCAGAGTCATATAACCCAGAAACAGGCCCTTCGGCCCATTGTCTGCCCCATCACGCACTCATTTACTCCAATCCTACATCAGTCCCATTGTTTACTCTCCCCACATTCTCAGCTGTTTAAGGTCACTAACATTGAGTTCTGGGTGTATGGTTTTAAGGTCAAAGGGGTTGGTGCAGAATCCCACGGGGATGTACTTTGTGATTGAGTTGGTGACAGGGAGAGGGTGAGTGAGTGACTGTGGGTCCACTCCATGCGCCCTCCACTCCTTTCTGAGCCGACCCACATGTGGACAAATGGGTGAGCACACTGACCGGTGGTGACACGTTTGTTTTTACCTGTTTCATCAGGAAGGAGTCGTGGTTGCAATGGACCAGAGATAACCCTCCCCTTTCCACAAGCTGGGCCAGAGATAACCCTCCCCTTTCCACAAGCTGGGCCAGAGATAACCCTCTCCTTTCCACAAGCTGGGCCATTCTCTGTAACCCTCTCCTTTCCACAAGCTGGGTCATACTCTGTAACCCTCTCCTTTCCACAAGCTGGGCCATAATCTGTAACCCTCCCCTTTCCACAAGCTGGGACATATTCTGTAACCCTCCCCTTTCCACAAGCTGGGCCATACTCTGTAACCCTCTCCTTTCCACAAGCTGGGCCATACTCTGTAACCCTCTCCTTTCCACAAGCTGGGCCATACTCTGCAACCCTCTCCTTTCCACAGGCTGGGCCATACTCCATGAACCAGGGTCTCCTCTCCAAACAGCAGAAACACCTGCTGCTTGCCATCGGTATGGTACGAGTTGTTTCATCAACTGTGTAATTGATGCCAGGAATGGGATTTTTCCACGACAGGGAAATTCATAAACTCTGTTCCTGACATCAATCACGTATTGTGTAACTTATACTCCTTCAAAATTCCTTGAATATCTTTCATTTACTTATAAAATGAAATGTTTATAGCTGAAAATCAATGCCTTATTTGAGTATCTGTTGCTGATTCCCCAGCCTGGGATGCCAACTCCCAATTAACATTGTAAGGCTGACATGAACAGATGGATCAGCAGAGACCTTCCTGGCATTCCTGTCCTGTGATGGAGGCTATCTGCCACCATGTGGGAGAAGATCCAAAGCTTCCCATCACAGCTGGTGACTACCTGATGGAACCCACAGGTGGGGACATATCCCAGTCCACACACCTTCTCCCGTGTCCCAGTCCACACACCTTCTCCCGTATCCCAGTCCACACACCTTCTCCTGAATCCCAGTCCACACACCTTCTCCCGTGTCCCAGTCCACACACCTTCTCCCGTGTCCCAGTCCACACACCTTCTCCCGTGTCCCAGTCCACACACCTTCTCCCGTATCCCAGTCCACACACCTTCTCCCGTGTCCCAGTCCACACACCTTCTCCCATATCCCAGTCCACACAACTTCTCCCGTGTCCCAATCCACACACCTTCTCCCGTGTCCCAGTCCACACACCTTCTCCCATGTCCCAGTCCACACACCTTCTCCCATATCCCAGTCCACACACCTTCTCCCGTGTCCCAGTCCACACACCTTCTCCCGTGTCCCAGTCCACACAACTTCTCCCGTGTCCCAGTCCACACACCTTCTCCCGTGTCCCAGTCCACACACCTTCTCCCGTGTCCCAGTCCACACACCTTCTCCCGTGTCCCAGTCCACACACCTTCTGCCTGTGTCCCAGTCCACACACCTTCTCCCATATCCCAGTCCACACACCTTCTGCCATGTCCCAGTCCACACACCTTCTCCCATATCCCAGTCCACACACCTTCTCCCATGTCCCAGTCCACACACCTTCTCCCGTGTCCCAGTCCACACACCTTCTCCCGTGTCCCAGTCCACACACCTTCTCCCGTGTCCCAGTCCACACACCTTCTCCCGTGTCCCAGTCCACACACCTTCTCCCATATCCCAGTCCACACACCTTCTTCCATGTCCCAGTCCACACACCTTCTCCCATATCCCAGTCCACACAACTTCTCCCGTGTCCCAATCCACACACCTTCTCCCGTGTCCCAGTCCACACATCTTCTCCCGTATCCCAGCCCACCAGGGGAGAGCTGAGCAGCCAAGTCTTCTAAAGTGTAAAAATTCAAAGTAAATTTATTGTCAAAGTACAAATATGTCACCATATACAACCATGAGATTCATTTTCTCGTGGTCATACTCAATAAATCCATATTAGATTCAATGAAAGAGCACACCAACTGGATGTTCAACCAGTGTACAAAAGACAAATGTGCATATACAGAAAGAAAGAAAGAATAATAATAAATTAGCAATAAATATTGAGAACATGAGATGAAGAGTCTTTGAAAGTGAGTCTATTGTTTGTGGGAACATTTCAGTGAGGGGGTGAATGAACCTGATAGCGTGAGTCCTGAGGCTCCTGTATTTGGGAATCCTTGTGCAGAACAACCTAAAGGTTAAGTTGCAGGTAGAGTCAGTGGTGAGGAAGGCAAATGCAATATTAGCAGTCTCTTCAAACGGTCCAGAATATAAGAGCAAGGATGTGATGCTGAGGCTTTATAAGGCACTGGTGAGACCTCACCTTGAGTATTGTGAAGAGTTTTAGGCTTCATGTAAGAAAAAACGTGCTGGCATTGGAGAGAGTCCAGAGTCAGTTCACAAGGATGATTCCGAGAATGAAAGGATTATATGAGGAATGTTTGACGGCTCGGGGTCTGTACTCACTGGAATTTAGAAGGGTGAGGGGGATCTCATTGAAACCTTTTGAACGTTGAAAGGCCTAGACAGAGTTGATGTGGAAAGAATGTTTTCCATGGTGGGGGAGTCTAGGACAAGAGGACACAGCCCCAGGATAGAGGAGCATCGTTTAAAGCAGAGATGCAGAGAAATTTCTTCAGCCAGAGGGGATGAATTTGTGGAATTTATAACCACAGGCAGCTGTGGAGGCCAGGTAATTGGGTGTATTTAAGGCAGAACTTGTTAGGTTCTTGATTGGACATGGCATCAAAGGTTACAGGGAGTAGGGCTGAGGAGGGGAAATAAGGATCAACCATGATTGAATGGTGGAGCAGACTAACCGAGCCAAATGGCCGAACTCTGCTCCTATGTCTGATGGTCTTGTCTTCTATTAAGCCTTGCAAAAGAGTATTCCAGAGACTGGTCTTAAAAACAGTCTTTAACTGTTCTCACTGTGAATTTCTGGCCTTGATGATGTTTCTGCAGGAGATCAGCAGGATATATTGGTGCAGATAACCATGAGGAGAGGGTGAGCTGATCAGCTTGGAGACCTCTTATGGCATGATCAGCCAGGTTGAGATCAGTATGAACATAGTTCCATCGGCTCTTCTGAGTTTCTGGATCCTATTAAAAACATGTCACCCTCTCCCTGGGGCTCGTATGCAAACTTGGCTCATTTATCACTTTGTACATTGAATACTATTATAAACATGTAACCCTCTCACTGGGACCCGTATGCAAACTTGGCTCGTGAGCTAACTCTGCTAACAGCCAGACGACTCAATGGTGAGAAGGCCACCTTTCACAAACAATATACATCTAGGGTCGGTATGATTTGGGGTTAAACCAAACAGGTAAGTTGGGATGTTCTGATTAAGGAACATTGATCGTTGTGAATGCTGAGTACATACTGCTCCATGTAAAGTTATTGCTTGCCAGAAAATTAACAGATCATACACCGGCATAAAATTATAAAGAAATATACTGAATAAATTTACAGTCACGGGAAATATAATAAAAGGGCCCTTTACTGTTCAAGCAGCCCAATGTGCACATAAACATTGGAGCTCATTTCTGGAGTTGACAAGGATATCACTTTCCTCACACACTGAACCCACACTCTGTGTGAACGACACCAGCAACAGTCTGAACCTCCCTCGAAGACCATCTCAAATGAACTGGCTCTCTCAGGAGTATTGGCACTTCTTCCTTGGAGCCATTCATCTCACAAAGCACTTCTTACAACGAGTCTCTCCCAGAACAGCATTTGTGGCATCTTCCCTTGTGCCCCACTCAGCAGCTCCCACCCAAAGAACCCAAACCAGACGACTGTCCTTCAGAAATCTGATCCTGCCCAGCTCTCCCGAATTTCCACTGGGCAGAAAGTTACAACACGTACCAAGACAATCCTGATTGGCTGACACAACATTCCTCGGTTAACCAACATGGTAACTTACCTTTAGCTGAAGCCAAAACACTATTATTAACAGGATACACAGCTTTTGCAGAAAACTGGTAAAATAAAAATACCTAACAGCATAGCAGCAGAAATCTTAACCAGGGCATTACAGATATAAACATAGAGTCTCCTTGTCTCATTAACGATTTACCTTGCTATCGGTAAACAATCTGATATCATCTTCTGTGTCCAGCTCTTCGGTTATCACCTCTGCCATCTGAACTGTTGAACAGCAGCACTATGTTCAAACCTCGGTATGGGGAGATCTGGAGTGGGAGCAAACTTTGTCTTGACCAGGATGAATCCATTTTCACTATATACAGAGGTTCCTCTCTCACAGGGTCAAAATGACTTGAGCATCCATTCTCCAGGACAGTCGTAAGTGTGGTGACAGTAGGCTGATGAGCACTATCGAGGCAGACTTCACCCACCACCACCCAACCCAGGTCAAGTCATGGGGCATAAGTTGCATTGTGCCGACCATTGCACTCTTCATGTACCTTGTGTGCATGGATGGTGTCTCTGCCAAGCAACAGGGGAATCTCAGCAGAAGAGTGCAGTTGGGGGATCTTGTCCACTGTGCCTTAAGATGTGAATGACCACGTACAACTTCAGAAGTTGGGATTTCATCTCTGTTGTTGGGAATATGGTCGTACTCAGTGAGGGTTGGCAAGTGTAAGCAGACCTCACCTCCTAATGGCTCCATGACAAATCCACTGGCTCTTCGACCGGCAACTTCTGATTTTCCAGATCATGTATTCAGAGTGTATGGGGAAACAGAACTTCCATGACACATTGATTTCATCATCCAGATGCTTTTATCTTTTGCTCAAGATGTCCTTAGACCATAAGTCCATAAGACATAGGAGCAGAATTAGGCCATTCAGCCCATCGAGTCCACTCTGCCATTTCATCATGGCTGTTCCTGGATCCCATTCAACCCCATACACCTGCACTCTCACCATATCCCTTGAATTTATCAACCTGCTTTGAATATACCCACAGACTTGGCCTCCACTGCAGTCTGTGGCAGAGTATTCCACTGATTCACCACTCCCTGGCTAAAAGAATTCTTCTTCACCTCTGTTCTAAAAGGTCACCCCTCAGTTTTGAGGCTGTGCCCTCTAGTTCTGGATAGCCCTACCAGAGGGAACATCCTCTCCACATTGAACTTATCCAGTCCTTTCAACATTTGGTAAGTTTCAATGAGATCACCCTGCATTCTTCTAAATTACAGTGAATACAGGCCCAAAGCTGCCAAACGCTGCTCATATGTTAACCCCTTAATTCCCAGAATAATCCTGATGAATACTCTCTCCAATGACAATGCACCCTCTCTGACAAAAGGGACCCAGAACTGCTGACAATACTCCAAGTACGGTCTGACTAGGCACAAAATACTGGTGGAATGCAGCAGGCCAGGCAGCATCTATAGGAAGAGGTACAGTCAACGTATCGAGCCGAGACCCTTCATCCCAAAACATTGACTGTACCTTTTCCTATAGATGCTGCCTGGCCTGCTGCGTTCCATCGGCATTTTGTGTGTGTTTCTTGAACTTCCAGCATCAGCAAATTTTCTCGTGTTTACGGTCCGACTAGACATATTTTAGAGCAATATTTGCCTTGGAAGCCATTCCCGCATAATTCTGTGCATGAGGAAGTAGCTAAATCTGATGGATTCTCAGCTGACTCCTGGCCGTGCTCTGCAGTGGGTGTGCTGGAACCAGTGGTAACCCAAGGTGGGGCCCTGAATGAAGTGCTGATATGTGCTGGTCTCTGTTGCACACATTGCAGTGTGTGGGAGCTTTACAGTCTCCTGCTTGGTGTGCTGTTGAAGCACAACATTTGAAACATTGAGTGCTCCTTTAGAAAGTGACTTTGGTCTATGAGTGGTGTTTCTCTGAATCGTCTGCATTTCCTGAATGGTAAAGGTTTCTTACAGACAGGGCATTTCTATTGAGGCTCATGACAGAGTTTTCTTCTGCAGTTTTGTTGACGTAATAAGGCTCTTTGAATGACCTGTTACCGGAAGTGGAAAGCATAAAACTAGGGTCACCTTTCATTTCTGCGTGACGGCAGGTGAGTTGCACAAATAATGAAAATGGCTGATAGCGGACATGATGTTTCATTTCATACTTGAACCCTTCAGTTATCCACTTTCCTGCATATTCACTTGTTTCTCCACTATACCATTTATTCCTCTTGCTGTGTCCATGAAACTCAGTCCTCGTCAGTAACCCTTGTTTTTCATAGCTTGCAGTTCCAACAACAGATCTGCAAGCTCCTGGAGCTTCTGCGGTTCATTGTGTGAGAGCTTTGGAAAATGATTGAGTCTACTGAAGAGAGATTCTTTGATTGCCTCTGAGAGTGATAGCATTTGTCCAGCCTCTGCCACAATACTTGTAAACCCTGAGCTGGATTATTAATGTGAACTGACCAAACCCTTCTTGCATGTTGCAGTGATTCCCTGCTCAGTCTGTCCATGTCTGTGCAGATGGGATTGGCATTAGTAACAACTCTTCACTGAGGTCTTTGCTGGGGTGGTTCTGCAGAAGAGGGTGTCGTGGGTCTTTGCTGCTGTTGACCTTGACTGTCAATACCTGGACACTGTGTGAGACATTTTGGTTGATCTCTCCTTGTTGAGCTGGAGCACTGACCTTTTCACAGCCAAAATGTATTTGGACATATCCTTTAGTAAGATGTTTGGCTGCTGTGATGGCAAAGCATAACTGGGGTTAGTCTGGTTGGTGGGGTGGGGAGAAATCCTGTCTTTGGGGGAGGATGAAATTCATCACCTCCCTCATTCTCAGGTACTGACTGTACAAAGTACTGATGTAAACACTGAGGCCAGTGACAGTTCTCTGAGTATTAAACGGCAGCAGAGTTTGCTCCACCCCTCAGTTCCTTCCTACAATTGACTGACCGAGCTCAGCAGAATATAAATTGCAGCCATTTGTGCCCAGGGTACTGGATGCACCTGAGGTGAGGCTGGCCTGTTGGAGACGGATCACAGTGAGTACCAGAGGGACTATCTCGGTGTTGCTGACACACACGAATGGGAGTTAATTGGGGATGCTTTGTTTCAACAGTCTAGAGACAGGATGAATTACTTCATTCCCATTGTGTTCATGGTCTGTATTTACCTGCCAGGATCTGACAGTGCAGGTATGTACTTGTTCTGATTCAAAATATTCCTGTGTGCAAACACCATTCAAGGTGCATCTTAGCACAGTGGTACTGAGGATCACGAGACATAGGAGCAGAATTAAACCATTCAGCACATCCATTCTGCTCTGCCATTCCATCATGGCTGATTTATTATCCCTCTCAATCCCATTCTCCAGGCTTCTCCCCATGTGGGGCAGCAGATCCCAGATTCCATTCCCAGTCTGCACTGAGGCATCTGACCTCATCTTGTGTCCTGAGATTCCAGGTTCTCCCCCAGCTGGTTAGTTACTACAGGAATGGGACACACACATTTCAAACCCTTGCTGGGTGTGAACCAGTGTTCTGCATGAAATCATTAGCTGTAGGAAATGAAAAATGGTAACTACAGTGAATAATCAACTCCCAGAGGTTGTTGTCCTTCATTACACTGAAATTATTGGGATCTTTTTAAAGTTATTTCCTGTAGTGAAGAATGTCTAGTTTTAGCTGATTGGGAAGGTGAGAGAAGAGAGAGGTGACGGGTCAGGTAAACTGGGACAAGACGTGTTGTATCTTGATCAAATGTTGAAATAGTCACTTAATTGTCTTCAAACCTTCTGGTCAGAACCTGTTTCTTCAGGTTGATGAATGGATCATACATAGAACAGTACAGTGCAGTAATCAGCCCTTCATCAGATCTACGGCTGATCTAAACTGATCACATCTGCCTGTGTAGGATGTGTATGCCTCTACTCCCTGCCTTTGATGTGTCGCTCTGAATGCCTCTCAGCTTTGCTATTGTGTGTGTTTCCACTAACTCCCCTCACAGTGCATTCCTGGTATCTTATGGTCTGTGTAAGAAGAAATTCCATCTCACCAATCTTTAAAATGTCACCATGGTGGAGTGTTCTTCCCTCATGACAGACTGTCAGCTACAGTTCAACCTCATGGAACTGGACAGAATTCATTGGTCTGATCCGGAAACTGCCCTCGTGATAGGAACGGAGTGGGGATAATGATCAGGTGTAGCTCATCGATGGGAGTAACGAGTGGTTTTGTGCAAGGATTATGTTGGACTGGAACTATTCACTGCACTTGTTGACATCTGATCTGATCAGAGGGAAGGACAAATGAGCCAGTTTGCCAATGACACAGGGTGGGGAGTTGCATTGAATGCAGTCTGCAGAGCATTGGACGAGCACTGGATGCAATGAGGAGACAGGTTGGGCTCTGGGTGGAAACCTCAATGTCCATCACACAAAGTGACACGGAGTGTCTACACTTCTTGCTGCCTCAGTAAAGCAGGCAGTAAAAGTAAAGACCTCTCCCACCCCAGACATTCTCTCTTCTCCCCTCTCCCATCAGGCAGAAGATATAAAAGCCCAGGAGCACATACCACCAGGCTCAAGGACAGCTTCTATCCTGCTGTGATAAGACTATCAAACAGTTCCCTACTATAATAAAACAGACTCCTGACTTTACAATGTCCGTCATCGTGACCCTTGTATGCCTTATTGTTACCTGTACTGCACTCTCTCTGGAACTGTTATACTTTATTCTGCATTGTGTTAGTGTTTGACCTTGTTCTAGCTCAATATACTGAACTGATGAATTGTTATGTAGGGACAGTATGAAACACAGTGACCCTCAGTACATGTGACAATAATAAGCTAATTTATCAGTTTACAAGTGACTCTGCCACCCGGAAGGAGAAGGGAAGTGAATACATGTGAACACCCTCAGCTCCAAGACCCCACAGTCCCCTTTGGGCTTCCTCCACCATCACTGGGTCAGAGTCATTCCCAGTGGAAGGGGTTCCTGCCGGCCACTCTCTCCTGGTTTACCCGCCTGTCGAAGTGGTGTACGGAGAGTTGCTGCTGTAGCAGGCAAAGAGCTACTTGGTGCCACAGTTGTGAACCGAGTGTGCGGTGGGGCCAAAGGAGAGTGAACTGGTGTGACAAGCCCCTTCACCAGAAGTGCTACCCCTCCCTGGACACCTCATACACCCCTCTGAGGTCCGTACATCCATGCAATTAGAGACCACCCCTGTTGTGTTCCCTCAATATCATGTTCAGTTCTAAACTCAGCTCCCTATTGCACCATCAGATGGAATCTCTCCCACTGCTACTTCTGACGATGCCTTCCCCACCCAGACTTCCCCATCCCAGGCTATCAAAGGATAATTGGGGAAAACATTCCCAAAACTTCAAAACTTCCACGGTATACATGGCATTATCTTCACCCATTCAGTCTCTGTGTAATTGTCGGACGTTTGGGTATGACTGCCAGGAGTTACTGTGTGGACAAAAGCCACCAACTGGGTTATTTAATTCAACAGACAATTATGACAGTCCTTTGATCCTGTCCACTGAATGGTTTGGGGTGGTGTCCAACTGAATGATCTCTCTCAGCCTCCCTATAACACATGCAAAATACTGAAGGAACTCAACAGGCCAGGCAGCAGCTATGGAAAAGGTACAGTTTTAGGTCGAGGCCCCTGACATCCTTAAAAGCCCCCTCCTCACCCAGCCCAACGTTACTTCCTCCAGACGGGGATTCCCCCCTTTGATTAAAACCTGTAAGAGAGCCACTGGGTCTAATAACCCCGGTATGAAATTACAGTTGTAATTAAATAGCCCCATTATCTTCCTCAGTATTTCTACAACACCTGGCTGTCATCCCTGAGTGACCTCCTTCATCCCCTAAGGTGATCAGTACATCATCTAAGGTTTTACTGTGACTGACTTCCCCAAAGTGTGTGCCATGGCTTTATGGAATCTGTGGGGAGTCTCATCCATGTGTACTGTTGTGACTGTGACCTGAGTCACTGGAAAACACTAAAACTGGTGGTCTGAAGGTCTGTGTTCATCACAACAAGCAGGCACTCTTCTGCAGATCCCCTCTGGGGTCTCTCAGGCTCAATGTACATCACCTTTTATACCCTTAAGATCAAAGGTAACAGCTCATGATTCAACACAATTTCAGTAGTTACAATGCCATTGTTTACTTCAATATTTTGGATTGATAATGACTCATTTGAATTGTGTATTACAGTGGGAGACTCCCCCGAATGTTCAAATATCATTACTGGGGCAAATTCATTCACACAGATGGTGTAAAAACTTCTGAGGAGAGAGATCCCAGACGCCCAAAATGAATGTTGTCAAGGGCTGTCTCTGAGTACACAGCGACGCCAACCATTGATTAATCAGCTGTACCTGTGACCGTGTCTGATGTGCTAAGTGACACCATCAGTCTGGTCTACCATCTTGAACTCAGTCACAATGGTACAAAATAATGTAATAATATTATTTAAAAATCATAACGTTGCCTGGTTTGACGCAGGCAGATGAACACAATACCATCGTTTTACGTTTTCCTGATGCAGATGACAATGTCTCATGGTCACTTCACTTTGCAAACCATATTTCTCAGCATCCAGCCCCCTGCTGTGGCCAGAAACCTGTGCTTTGTAGACAAGCAACACACATCAAAGTTGCTGGTGAATGCAGCAGGCCAGGCAGCATCTCTAGGAAGAGGTACAGTCAACGTTTCAGGCCGAGACCCTTCGTCAGGACTAACTGAAGGAAGAGTTAGTAAGTGATTTGAAAGTGGGAGGGGGAGAGGGAGATCCAAAATGATAGGAGAAGACAGGAGGGGAGGGATGGAGCCAAGAGCTGGACAGGTGATTGGCAAAGGGGATATGAGAGGATCATGGGACAGGAGGTCCGGGGAGAAAGACGGTCGGGGGGGAACCCAGAGGATGGGCATTAGGTATAGTCAGAGGGACAGAGGGAGAAAAAGGAGAGAGAGAGAAAGAATGTGTATAAAAATAAATAACGGATGGGATACGAGGGGGAGGTGAGGCATTAGCGGAAGTTAGAGAAGTCAATGGTCATGCCATCAGGTTGGAGGCTACCCAGACGGAATATAAGGTGTTGGTCCTCCAACCTGAGTGTGGCTTCATCTTTACAGTAGAGGAGGCCATGGATAGACATGTCAGAATGGGAATGGATGTGGAATTAAAATGTGTGGCGACTGGGAGATCCTACTTTCCCTGGTGGACAGAGCGTAGGTGTTCAGCAAAGCCCCTCGACTGCAGTTTCTGTTGGCACTCAGTGGCCTCAGGACCTTGAGCCACGGAGTTGCCTGTTTTACAGCCACCAGTAGAGAGACGTCCGAGCCTGTGTGCTCCACCGGGGGGGGGGGGGGGGTGGAGGGGGTGGCACAGAATCAGGGCTGGAGTTGGTGTTGCCCCCAACACTCCACAGCATTTTCTCGGCAGAAGACAAGCTCTATTGTGGTCGACTGGAGATTTCAATGGACTGAAGGATCTGCACTATATACATATTATTTTTAGCAGTTTTATCTGGCTGATATTCTAAGTGCTCCTTATGTTTAATATGGGATGACTGGGTCTTGAGCCGTGGTCTCGGCCGGGGCTGGTGCACTCACCCAGAGACAGTGTCCAGGTTGGAATCGGTGCTGACCCACCCCCCAGTGTTCGCTTGCCGGGAGACGGGCTCTGTTGTGGTCAACTGGAGATTTCAATGGGCTGGAAACCGCAGACAGAGACACAACTGAGTTGCAGTCAGGAATGAAAGTGAGCATTATCAAAGTTGCAAAGTCCAAAATGAAACTGGCCTGGCTGAACAAATTGTGTTGCTGTTGCATCAGTTATAGTGAAAATAACATGCTGGGCTTAGCCAGGAAACCATGGTCTCCCGCACCATCACCTCCCTTATCAACTCCGGAGACCTTACATCCTCAGTCACTAAACTCATAACTCCCACACCCGGCACCGCTCGGTTTTACCTCCTCCCCAAGATACACAAGCCTGACTGTCCCGGTAGACCCATAGTTTCTGCCTGCTCCTGCCTCACTGAACTTGTATCTGCCTACCTGGACTCCATTTTGTCACCTACAGTTCAGTCCCTCCCCACCTACATCCGGGATACATCCCATGCCCTCCATCTCTTCAGTAACTTCCAGTTCCCCGGTCCTGACCGCTTCATTTTCACTATGGATGTCCAATCCTTATACATTTCCATTCCCCATCAAGAAGGCCTCAAAGCCCTCCGCTACTTTCTGGACAATAGACCTCACCAGTTCCCCACCACCACTACCCTCCTCCGGTTGGCGGAACTGGTACTCACATTTAATAACTTCTCTTTTGGCTCTTCCCACTTTCTTCAGACCAAGGGTGTAGCTATGGGCACTCACATGGGCCCCAGCTATGCCTGCCTCTTCGTTGGTTATGCGGAACAGTCTGTGCTCCAAATCTATTCTGGTACTTCTCCCCAAATTTTCCTTCGGTACATTGACGACTACATTGGTGCTGCTTCCTGCACCCATGCTGAGCTCGTCAATTTCATCAACTTTACTTCCAACTTCCACCCAGCACTCGAATTCACTTGGTCCATCTCGGTCACTTCTCTCCCCTTTCTCGATCTCGCGGTCTCCATCTCTGGAGACAGACTGTCCACTGACATCTTTTATAAGCCCACTGACTCTCATATCTACCTCAACTATACCTCTTCCCACCCTGCCACATGCAAAAAGGCCATTTCTTATTCCTAGTTCCTCTGTCTCCACCGCATCTGCTCCCAGGATGAGGCTTTCTGTCCCAGGACATCTCAAATGTCCTCTTTCTTTAAGGATCGTGGTTTCCCTTCTGTCGTCATCAATGATGCCCTCACCAGCATCTCCTCCATTTCCCGCACTTTGGCCCTCACCCCATCCTCCCGCAACCACAACAGTAACAGAGTTCCCCTTGTCCTCACCGACCACCCCACCAGCCTCCGGATCCAGCACATTATCCTCTGCAACTTCCGTCACCTTCAACAGGACCCCACCACTAAGCACATCTTTCCCTTTCCACCCCTCTGCACTTTCTGCAGGGATCCTTCCCTCAGCGACTCCCTGGTCGACACGTCCCTCCCCGCAGATCTCCCATCCGGCACTTATCCCTGTAAGCGTAAGTGCTACACCTGTCCCTACACCTCCTCTCTTGCCACCATTCAGGGCCCCAGACAGTCCTTCTAGGTGAGGCAACACTTCACTTGTGAGTCTGTTGGGGTCATCTATTGCATCCAGTACTCCCGGTGCGGCCTCCTCTACATCGGTGAAACCCGACGCAGATTGGGGGACCACTTCGTCGAGCACCTCTGCTCCGTCCGCCACAACAGACATGATCTCCCGGTTGCTACCCACTTCAACTCTGCTTCCCATTCCCATTCGGATATGTCCATGCATGGCCTCCTCTGCTGCCATGATGAGGCTAAACTCAGGTTGGAGGAGCAACACCTCATATACCGTCTAGGTAGTCTCCAGCCCCTTGGTATGAACATAGAATTCTCCAACTTCCGGTAATTCCCTCCCCCTCCCTTCCCCCATCCCAATTTCACTCTGCCCCCTCCCCCAGCTGCCTATCACCTCCCTCATGGTTCCGCCTCCTTCTACTACCCATTGTGTTTTCCCCTATTCCTTCTTCACCTTTCCTGCCTATCCCCTCCCTGCTTCCCCTCCCCCACCCCTTTAACTTTCCCCTTACTGGTTTTTCACCTGGAACCCACCAGCCTTCTCCTTCCCACCCTCCCCCCACCTTCTTTATAGGGACTCTGCCCCTTCCCTCTTCAGTCCTGACGAAGGGTTCTGGCCCGAAACATTGACTGATCATTTCCACGGATGCTGTCCGACCTGCTGAGTTCCTCCAGCGTGTTGTGAGTGTTGCAATGTCCTGCTGTAACCTCTGACAGCCCTCCATACTATCCACAACACCCCCAACCTCTGTGTAATCAGCAAACTTACCAACCCATCCCTCCACTTCCTCATCCAGGTTATTTATAAAAATCACTAAGAGTAAGGGTCCCAGAACAGATCCCTGAGGCACTCCACTGGTGACTGACCTCCATGCAGAATATGACCCGTCTACAATCACTCTTTGCCTTCTATGGACAAGCCAGTTCTGGATCCACAAAGCAATGTCCCTTTGGATCCCATGCCTCCTTACTTTCTCGATAAGCCTTGCATGGGGTATCTCATCAAATGCCTTGCTGAAATCCATATACATTACATCTACGGCTCTACCTTCATCAATGTGTTTAGTCACGTCCTCAAAAAATTCAGTCAGGCTAGTAAGGGATGACCTGCCTTTGACAAAGCCATGCTGACTATTCCTAATCATATTATACCTCTCCAAATGTTCACAAATTCTGCCTCTCAGGATCTTCTCCACCAATTTACCAACCACTGAAGTAAGACTCACTGATCTATAATTTCCTGAGCAATCTCTACTCCCTTTCTTGAATAAGGGAACAAGAGCCGTAACCCTCCAATCCTCCGGAACCTCTCCAGTCCCCATTGATGATGCAAAGATCATCACCAGAGGCTCAGCAATCTCCTCCCTCACTTCCCACAGTGTCCTGGGGTACATTCCGTCTGGTCCCGGTGACTTATCCAACTTGATGCTTTCCAAAAGCTCCACCACATCCTCTTTCTTAATATCTACATGCTCAAGCTTTTCAGTCTGCTGCAAGTCATCACTGCAATCACCAAGATCCTTTTCCATAGTGAATACTGAAGTGAAGTATTCATTAAGTACCTCTGCTATTTCCTTCGGTTCCATACACCCTTTCTCACTGTCACACTTGATAGGTCCTATTCTTTCATGCCCTTATCCTCTTAGTCTTCACATACATGTAGAATGCCTTGGGGTTTTCCTTAATCCTGTTCGCCAAAGTCTTCTCATAGCCTCTTCTGGCTTTCCTAATTTCCTTCTTAAACTCCGTCCTATTAGCCTTATAATCTTCTAGATCTCTAACATTACCTAGCTCTCTGAACCTTTTGTAAGCTTTTCTTTTCTACTTGACTAGATTTATTACAGCCTTTGTACACCACGGTTCCTGTACCCTACCAGAACTTCCCTGTCTCATTGGAATGTACCTATACAGAACTCTACACAAATATCCCCTGAATATTTGCCACATTTCTTCCCTGAGAACATCTGTTTCCTATTTAAGCCTCCAATTTCCTGCCTGATAGCCTCATAATTCCCCTTAGTCCAATTAAACGCTTTTCTAACTTGACTGTTCCTATCTTTCTCCAATGCTATTGTAAAGGAGATAGAATTATGATCACTATCTCCAAAATGCTCTCCCACTGAGAGATCTGACACTTGGCCAGGTTCATTTCCCAATACCAGATCAGGTACAGCCTCTCCTCTTGTAGGCTTATCTACATATTGCGTCAAGAAACCTTCCTGAACACACCTAACAAACTCCACCCCACCTAAACCCCTTGCTCTAGGGAGATGCCAATCGATATTTGGGAAATTAAAATCTCCCATCACGACAACTCTGTTATTATTACACCTTTCCCGGATCTGTTTCCCTATCTGCTCCTCGATATCCCTGGTATTATTGGGCGGCCTATAAAAAACACCCAGTAAAGTTATTGACCCCTTCTTGCTCCTAACCTCCACCCACAGAGACTCCGTAGACAATCCCTCCATGGCTTCCACCTTTTCTACGACCGTGACACTATCTCTGATCAACAGTGCCATGCCCCCACCTCTTTTGCCTCCCTCCCTGTCCTTTTGGAAACATCTAAAACCCATATACAAAGAGTATATTTTGTCAAGCAGACAAAAATAAATAGACAGCACAGAGAAGAGAAAAAGATAAAAAGTCAAGTTACCGTTTCAAAAAGAGCGCTAATCTGCGCGCTGTTGATGAAAAATCTGACAATGATGAGAGTGACACAGGATTGTGTGGCTTTGAAATTTACAGTAAAATTTTATCAAGTGACAAGCAATATGGTTTACACCAGAAGTGAATGGCAAATTAATTCAAATGGAAATACACACTGGTTCAGCTGTTTCAGTCATTCCACAAAGTAAGTGTAACGGCATTTCAAAGATGCTAAACTAAAGCTTGCAGATATCCAACTGAGAAATTATACTGGAGAAGAAAAAAAGCCTATGGAAATGAAATCCAGAAGTGTGAAACACAACAACCAACAAGCCACATTGAGCTTGCGTGTGGTAGAAACAAAAGGACCAGCATTGTTGGGTTGTGATTAGATGAGACAACCACAACTTGATTGGAGATCCCCCCACCATTTGCATGCCACATCACCTGCAATGAAGCCATCTGAAAGTGAATTCAGAAAGGTACTGGATGATGCCACAACTGTCTCCATGCGGAACACCGTGCCCAACAGAGGACAAACAGGTACTGGAGTCAATCTCTGTGCCTCTGGTTGCAAAGCATGTTGGACCAAGGAAGGACCTGGCAACTCAGAGGAAGCAGGAAAGTGACAAAAGCACTGGTCCAAATACAGAAGTTTTTGTAAGCAACATATCTGAGAAAGCTTCCGTTGTGTCACTCAGACAGTTACATGTGAAATGGGGTTTGCTTTAGGCTGGAAGAGGGTTCAACAAGCTTCAGGAAAGTTGCAAACATTTGACTTTTGTCAGTATGAAGAACCAGAATCTCCTCTGTGTGCATTAAGTTTATTGCATGAACTTCAAGAGGAAGACAAAAAGATTCTTGTAAAAATAGATGCAAAGATCAAAGCCCAGCTGGATGAATGGAAGGCCAAAAAGAAAGGAGTCAATGGAGATACAAAAACAGAGGATTCATCAGAAGATGTTGTGGATGTGGAAACCAGAAGGAGAGATCAGATCGTAAAGGGAGAAGTAGGAGGATTAATAAAAGAATATTCCAGGGAACTAAATGCACCTTCTCAACAGCAAGATGCACAAAAAAGAAGAAAAAGGAAGAGATGGAGAGAAGGAATGTGAGAAAGAAAAAGAAAGGAATCAAAGTAGATCCAGAGAGGGAAAAGGAGAAGAAAGGAGTCCAGAGCTGACAGAACCACTTCCTGCAGTCTGAGTCAACTCTGACAGCCAACACAGAGGAGGTCCCAGAACCTGAGATTGTATTCACAGCCACAAGTCTCACGTCCCAAGCAGAGTGATCCTCCTTGTCTGGAAAGACGTTATCCCACAAGAGTAAAAAATCCTCCACTGTGATTAAATCTTTAAAACTGAACAGGACAATGTAAAATTTACCACACTGTGGATGTCTGTATGTACTGGCTGTGTTACACAATATATTGTATATATAATATAGATGCACTCTGTAGTGAGATGGAGTTTATAGCTAACCAGGAGGAGTGTTGTGCATTTAATATTTTAGTTATATTTGAATAATCTTGTATATATATTGGCTGATTAAGCATTTTTATTTATTTAAATAATTAATTACGGGATCTATGTAAAATATTTTAATTGCATACATTATCATGCTGCCATGCGATACATGCGCGCCTCGTTTAAAGTAAAGACGAAGTCACACCTGTATTTCTGACTCCCTGTGTCTTCCTTTCAATTAATTGAATGTTTTGTGTTACAGAACACAACACCAAGTAAGCAACATGTCCTGATTCTCCTTTGTCTATCTTGCTTATTATTTCCTGAGAGAATTTTAAGAAATTTGCCAGCAAGATTTCCCTTGAAAAAACCATACTGACCTATTTTATTATGTGCCTCCCAGTACCCAAACACATCATCGTTAGTAATGGACTCTGTACTGTATGGATCTATTTCTTTTAGAGCAATGACTCCCCTTAGCACTACTGATGGACTGATAACTTACCGATGGGCATTGATTTGTGGTTTCCACGCAGGTGTATTCTGCTGTTCTCTCTCCCTCTCTGCAATGTGAATAAACCAGTTAAAGCCACCTCCCCATGTGTGCTTTTATTTAATGGACAGTTACTGTGCAGACACAACAAATTGGCGAGGAGTACAAACCTGAATGTCTGCAGATATCACCAGCTACAAGATGACCGAATTCAGAGGAAGCAAGAGAGAGACAGCGAGAGACAAGAGTTAAACTGTATGGAGATGGTTTTCACAAATGCAAACAAGGGGACGCAGGAGTAACAGTGCACGGTACACAGTGAGAAACACACAACTAGCAAAGTTATAGTGAAAATAACATGCTGGGCTTAGCTGGGAAAGTTGACGAATTTGATAGAGCTTATGAGGACTGGTAATTGCATATCGAGAGGATTGAACTGTATTGTAACACAGATGACATGGTGAGGAAAAGAAAGCTTCCATGCTGATTAGCTTAATCATGGGTATCCGAACAGAGTGAAGAGCTTGCGCAGGGCTTTTATAACTGACGTGGTAGTGGTGCCGGGGCAGGGCATGGCGAAGGGGAACCGCGAGTACTCGTCGATAACGTTAAGAAAGTACATATTACGGTCGGTGGAGGGAAGGGGACCCTTAAAGTCAACACTCAGTTGCTCAAAGGGGCGGGTGGCCTTGATGAGTTGTGCCTGTTCAGGTCAGTAGAAGTGCGGTTTGCACTCTGCGCAGACTTGGCAGACCCTGGTCATCGTCCTGATCTCCTCACGGGATTAAGGCAGGTTCCGGGCTTTCATGAAGTGGAAAAGCCGGGTGACCCCCGAATGGCAAAGACCTACATGTAGGGCGTATAGCCGGTCGATCTGCGCACTGGCGCACGTTTCCCAGGATAGAGCATCGGAGGGCTCGTTGAGCTTCCCAGGCCTGTACATGATGTCATAGTTGTAGGTGGAGAGTTCGATTCTCCACCTCAGAATTTTATCATTTTTGATTTTGCCCCGCTGTTGGTTATTAAACATAAATGCGACTGAGCTCTGGTCAGTTAGCAGGGTGAACCTTTTGCCAGCGAGATAGTGCCTCCAGTGCCTAATAGATTCCACTGGGACCTGTACAAGAGAGACGGGTTACACGTGAACTACATGGGGACCAATATCCTTTCAGGGAGGTTTGTTTGTGCTATTAGGGAGGCTTTAAACTGGATTTGCAGGGGGATAGGAACCAGAGTGCTAGCGCTGACAGTGTGGCTGGGGTGAAAATAAATGATGTTAAAAGTTCAAGCAAATCCGCTAATAGAAAGGTTGTGAGTGGTGGTAAAAATCTTCTGAGGTGTATATATTTCAATGCTAGGAGTATTGCGGGGAAGGCGGATGAGTTGAGGGCGTGGATTGACACGTGGAATTATGACGTTATAGCAATTAGTGAAACTTGGATACAGGAGGGGCAGGACTGGCAGCTTAATATTCCAGGGTTCCGATATTTCAGATGTGATCGAGGCAGAGGAATGAAAGGTTAGGGAGTAGCATTGCTTGTTAGGGAAAATATTACAGCAGTGCTCAGGCCGGACAGATTAGAGGGCTTGTCGACTGAGTCCTTATGGGTGGAGCTGAGAAACAGGAAAGGTATGGCCACATTAGTGGGATTGTATTACAGACCACCCAATAGTCAATGAGAATTGGATGAGCAAATCTGCAGAGAGATAGCAGGCAACTGCAGGAAACGTAAAGCTGTGGTGGTAGGGGATTTTAATTTTCCATATATTGATTGGGACTCCCATACTGTTAGGGGTCCAGATGGTGTAGAGTTTGTAAAATGTGTTCAGGAAAGTTTTCTAAATCAATATATAGAGGGACCAACTAGAGGAGATGCAATATTGGATCTCCAGTTAGGAAACGAGTTAGGACAAGTGACGGAAGTCTGTGTAGGGGAGCACTTTGGTTCCAGTGATAACACCATCAGTTTCAACTTGTTCATGGACAAGGATAGATCTGGTCCTAGGGTTGAGGTTCTGAACTAGAAGAAGGCCAAATTTGAAGAAATGAGAAAGGATCTAAAAAGCATGGATTGCGTGTTCTCTGGCAAAGATGTGATCGGCAGGTGGGAAGCCTTCAAAGGAGAAATTTTGAGAGTGCAGAGTTTGTATGTTCCTGTCAGGATTAAAGGCAAAGTGAATAGGAATAAGGAATCTTGGTTCTCAAGCGATATTGTAACTCTGATAAAGAAGAAGAGGGAGTTGTATGACATGTATAGGAAACAGGGAGTAAATAAGGTGCTTGAGGAGTATAAGAAGTGCAAGAAAATACTTAAGAAAGAAATCAGGAGGGCTAAAAGAAGACCTGAGGTTGCCTTGGCAGTCAAAGTCAAGGATAATCCAAAGAGCTATTACAGGTATATTAAGAGCAAAAGGATTGTAAGGGATAAAATTGGTCCTCTTGAAGATCAGTGTGGTCGGCTATGTGCGGAACCAAAGGAAATGGGGGAGATCTTAAATAGGTCTTTTGCGTCTCTATTTACTAAGGAAACTGGCATGAAGTCTATGGAATTAAGGGAAACAAGTAATGAGATCATGGAAACTGTACAGATTGAAAAGGAGGAGGTGCTTGCTGTCTTGAGGAAAATTAAAGTGGATAAATCCCTGGGACCTGACAGGGCATTCCCTCGGACATTGAAGGAGACTAGTGTTGAAATTGCGGGGGCCCTGGCAGAAATTTTTAAAATGTCACTGTCTACAGGTGAGGATTGGAGAGTGGCTCATGTTGTTCCGTTGTTTAAAAAAAGGATCAAAAAGTAATCCGGGAAATTATAGGCCAGTAAGTTTAACGTCGGTAGTAGGTAAGCTATTGCAGGGAGTACTAAGAGATAGAATCTACAAGCATTTGGATAGACGGGGACTTATTAGGGAGAGTCAACATGGCTTTGTGCGTGGTAGGTCATGTTTAACCAATCTATTGGAGTTTTTTGAGGAGGTTACCAGGAAATTGATGAAGGGAAGGCAGTGGATATTGTCTACATGGACTTCAGTAAGGCCTTTGACAAGGTCCCGCATGGGAGGTTAGTTAGGAAAATTCAGTCGCTAGGTATACATGGAGAGGTGGTAAATTGGATTAGACGTTGGCTCAATGGAAGAAGCCAAAGAGTGGTAGTAGAGAATTGCTTCTCTGAGTGGAGGCCTGTGACTAGTTGTGTGCCACAGGGATCAGTGCTGGGTCCATTGTTATTTGTCACCTATATCAATGATCTGGATGATAATGTGGTAAATTGGATCAGCAAATTTGCTGATGATACAAAGATTGGAGGTGTAGTGGACAGTGAGGATGGTTTTCAGAGCCTGCAGAGGGACTTGGACCAGCTGGAAAAATGGGCTGAAAAAATGGCAGATGGAGTTTAATACAGACAAGTGTGAGGTATTGCATGTTGGAAGGACAAACCAAGGTAGAACATACAGGGTTAATGGTAAGGCACTGAGTAGTGCAGTGGAACAGAGAGATCTGGGAAAACAGATACAAAATTCCCTAAAAGTGGCATCACAGGTAGATAAGGCTGTAAATAGAGCTTTTGGTACATTGCCTTTATTAATCAAAGTATTGAGTATAAGAGCTGGAATGTTATGATGAGTTTGTATAAGGGATTGGTGAGGCCGAATCTGGAGTATTGTGTTCAGTTTTGAACAGTTTTGGTCACCAAATTACGGGAAGGATATAAATAAGGTTGAAAGAGTGCAGAGAAGGTTTACAAGGATGTTGCCGGGACTTGAGAAACTCAGTTACAGAGAAAGGTTGAATAGTTTGGGACTTTATTCCCTGGAGCGTAGAAGAATGAGGGGAGATTTGAAAGAGATATATAAAATTATGATAGGTATAGATAGAGTGAATGCAAGCAGGCTTTTTCCACTGAGGCAAGGGGAGAAAAAAACCAGAGGACATGGGTTAGGGGTGAAGGGGGAAAAGTTTAAAGGGAACATTAGGGGGGGCTTCTCCCAGAGAGTGGTGGGAGTGTGGAATGAGCTGCCAGACGAGGTGGTAAATGAGGGTTCTTTTTTAACATTTAAGAATAAATAGGACAGATACATGGATGGGAGGTGTATGGAGGGATATGGTCCGTGTGCAGGTCAGTGGGACTAGGCAGAAAATGGTTCGGCACAGCTAAGAAGGGTCAAAAGGCCTGTTTCTGTGCATTAGTTTTTCTATAGTTTTCTATGGTTTTTCTATGGCCTGGATCTCTTTCTCCACTGCGGAGTGCCGAATTTCAGGGCCTTGAAGGGTACAGGAGAAGAACTCCACTGGTCTTCCTGCCTGGTTGAGGGTAGCAGCCAGTGCAAAATCGGAGGCGTCACTCTCTACTTGGAGGGAAATGGCCTCATCCACCACATGCATTGCTGCTTTCGCAATGTCCCCTTTTATGTGGCTGAAGGCCGCGCGGGCCTCGGCTGAAGGGGGAATGTGATGGATTTGACCAGGGAGCGGGCCTTGTCTGCGTGGTTAGAGACCCATTGGGCGTAATATGAAAAGAAGCCCAGTCACATTTTGAGGGCTCTGAGGGTGCTGGGAAGAGGGAGTTCCAACAGGGGGCACATACGGTCGGGGCAGGGCCGATGACTCCATTCTCCATGACACACCCAAGGATTGCAAGCTGGGTGGTCCCAAATACACACTTGTCCTTGTTATAGGTGAGAGTGAAGCGTTGGCCGCTTGGAGTAATTTTTGGAGGTTTTTGCCGTGATCCGGCTGGTCGTGACCGCAGATGATGATGTTATCCAGATATGGGAACGTGGCCTTCAGTTGGCACTGGTCCACCATCCGGTCCATTGCCCTCTGGAAGACAGATACACCATTCATGATACCGAAGGGGACGCGCAGGAATTGATAAAGCCTGCCGTCTGTCTCGAAGATGGTGTAAGGGCGGTCCTCGCGGCAGAAGGGGAGCTGATGGTAAGCGGATTTTAGGTCCATGGTCGAGTACAACTTGTACTGTGCTATCTGATTGACCATATCCGCGATGCGTGGTAGAGGGGACACGTCGAACTGCGTGAACTCATTGACGGTCTGGCTATAGTCCACGACCATCCTATTCTTCTCCCCGTTCCGAACAACGACCACCTGCGCCCTCCAAGGACTTGTGCTTGCCTCAATGAGCCCCTCCCTGAGCAGCCGCTGCACGTCCGACTTAATGAAGGCTCTGTCCCCCGCACTGTACCTCCTGCTTTTAGTTGCCACAGGTTTACAGTCGGGGGTCAGGTTGGCAAACAGCGGTGGGGGAGGGATCTTGAGGGTGGAGAGGCCGCAAGTGGCGTCGTTGGTGCGGCAGTTGGCATGGTGTTGGGTGGGATGTGCAGATCGGTGTGTGTGTGTGGTCAGTAGCGGGGTATGTGACGTATTCCTACAAAACTGGGGATTTACGACGGTGATTGGTGTGAGAGGCCCGTCATACGCCATTGTCACGTTTTTCAGGTGGCTCTGGAAGTCGAGCCCCAATAGCACAGGGGCACACAGTTGAGGCACGACCAGTAACGTAAAGTCTCGATATTCTGTGCCCTGCACCACTAGCGTCGCTAAACAACGCCCCCGCCAGATGTCTGTTGTATGCGGTGGGAGGGGGTGCCGACCAAGATGGCCGCTCTCATGTCTCTCACGTTGTGGCGACATGCAGGGAAGATGGCGGCAGGCAAGAAGGTGACCCCCATGTCTCGCACGTGGTGGCGGCGTGCAGGGAAGATGGCGGCAGGCCAGATGGCGACTCCCACGTCTCGCACGCGGCGCTGCTCGATCCCGCTCGCGGTTTGGACTTACAGACCTTGGCGAAGAGGCCCTTCTTTCCGCAACTGGAGCAGGTAGCTTGTCAGGCCGGGCAGCATTTCCGGGGGTGCTTCTTGAGTCCGAAGAAGTAGCACTTCGTGAACTCGCAACTGTCGGCAGCCGAGGTCGATTCGCTGGCGGGTTGCGGGGTCCGCGGCGCCCACAAGGCCATCAGGGGTTCGCGTGCCTGGAGAGCCTCATAGTTATGCAGAGCGGCCTCCAGCGTGTCGGCCAGCTCGATCGCCGAACTTAAGGTAAGATCAGCTTTTTCCAACAGCCACTGGCGCACATACACTGACCTGGTCCCTGTGACGAAGGCGTCTCTCACTAGGAGTTCTACATGCTGCGCCACCGTCAGCTCCTGGCAATTGCAGGCCCGCACGAGTGTCTGTAGGGCCTGGACGAACTCAGCACTTGATTCCCCGGGCCGTGGTTCCCGTGTCGCTAAGCGATGCCGAGCATAGACGCTGTTTTCGGCCGCAGGTATTGTCCTTTGAGGGCGCTCATCGCGCCAACATAGCTCGGCTGGTCTCTGATCAGCGAATAGACCCGTGGACTGACCCTGGAGAGTAGAACTCCACGCTTCGCGACGGTGTCGGTCGCTTTAATCTCCTCTAGGTACGCTTCGAAGCAGGCCAGCCGGAGTTCAAAAGCGTTTCCAGCTTCAGGCGTGTGCGGATTGAGGCCTAACTTGTCGGGTCTCAGTGCGTGTTCCATGCTTTAAAATGTACAGTGAATAAAATTGAAGCACCTTCACTAACTCCAAAAGACTGAAGTTGTGTAAAATACTGAAAGGCTTTTATTCGCTGTACAATCCGACCTCCATGCTCAGTATCTGCCCCCGGACTGAGCGGGAGGAGCAAGGCGAAATCACCTTTATACAGGATTCTGTGGGAGGAGCCACAGGGCCAGTCAGCAGAGGGGCGTCTCCAGACAGTTAACCCAGTTACAACATATATATGGTTTACCACAGTCACTAATGATCACTGGCTCCATCTTGTCAATTTTTGGTAATGCCCCTGCATCAGAGCTGGAAAAAGTGGGAAGTCATGCAGGTTTAAGCTGCAGTGATACGTGGAAAGGGAATGTCTGTAACTGGGTAAAGAGTGAGGTTATCTGGGTAACAAGATTGCTTTCAGTTTTGTCTGGGGAATCGATGAATGAGTAGAGAGAGAAAAAGAACAAAAGAACATGCTGGAACTGTGTGATGCAGCACACAGGAGTTACTGGAAATCTGAAACAAAGGTGAATATTGGAAATACCCAGCAGGTCTGGCAGTACATGGAATTGTTTTATGTTGGCAATCATTGGATCAGTGTAGACAGCCAAAGACAAATATCAGGGAAGGAGTGATATGGGATTGGTCCTGTAAAGGAAGTGGGGCTGGTTTAGAATCAGTAAAAGTGGTCAGAAATTTGACCTGGTCAGTGTTGATACCGATGAAGAGGTTGGTTATAACACGCACATCATCAGTTGTGCAGACATGGTATGTTGAGTTACAAGTATTTCTGTCTCAGTATCATCTCGATCATGTTAACGTAGGGAGGATGACTGGAGTGGGCCAGGACATTTACCTGTCCATCAGCAATATTCACTTATGGTCACACCAGCCCGACATTGTTGATCATTGCCCGTCTCCAGTTGTGAGCAAGTTAGTGTTCACAGATATTTGGAGATTCTCATCCAAACCCACTCTGTCTGTTCATATCAATTGAATGAAGTCTAGTTCCATCTGAACTGTACCTCTGGACTCCTGAGGGATATTTAATGCACAACCGTTACCAATACAACACAGGACCGAACAGCACAGGAACAGGCCATTCGGCCCACAATGTTGTGTTAAACCAGCTAAAAAATAAATCAAAACCATCCAAACACCAATTCCTCCTACCTCCATCTTCCTTACATCCATGTACCTATCCAAATGTCTCTTAAAGGCCTCTAATATATGTATGTGTGCCTCAACCACCATACCAGGCAGCCATGACCCTCGAAGTAAAAAACTTACCCCTCACATCCCCCTTGAATCTACCCCCCGCCTCACCTCAATACTGGCATTAGACATTTCAACCAAGGAAACAGATACTCTCTGTCACCCTATCGATATCTCTCATAATCTTGTAAGCCTTCATCAGATCTCCCCTCGGCTTCTGACGCTCCAGAGAAAACAACCCAAATTTATCCAGCCTCTCGTGATAGCACACTCCCTCTAAACCAGGCAGCATCATGGTAAACTTCTTCTGCATCCTCTCCAAAGCCTCAACATCCCTCCTATACTGGGGCGACCAGAACTGCAGGCAATAGTCCAGATGTGGCCCAACCAGAGTTTTATAAGCTTCGAGCAATCAAAGTCTAGTCGACAATACATTTCCATAGTCATAGTCATAGTCATAGTCATACTTTATTGATCCCGGGGGAAATTGGTTTTTGTTACAGTTGCACCATAAATAATTAAATAGTAATAAAACCACAAATAGTTAAATAGTAATATGTAAATTATGCCAGGAAATAAGTCCAGGACCAGCCTATCGGCTCCAAGGGAGGAGTTGTAAAGTTTGATGGCCACAGGCACGAATGACTTCCTATGACGCTCTGTGTTGCATCTCGGTGGAATCAGTCTCTGGCTGAATGTACTCCTGTGCCCAACCAGTACATTACGTAGTGGATGGGAGACATTGTCCAAGATGGCATGCAACTTGGACAGCATCCTCTTTTCAGACACCACCGTGAGAGAGTCCAGTTCCATCCCCACAACATCACTGACCTTACCAATGAGTTTGTTGATTCTGTTGGTGTCTGCTGCCGTCAGCCTGCTGCCCCAGCACACAACAGCAAACATAATCGCACTGGCCACCACAGACTCATAGAACATCCTCAGCTTTGTCCGACAGATGTTAAAGGACCTCAGTCTCCTCAGGAAATAGAGACGGCTCTGACCCTTCTTGTAGACAGCCTCAGTGTTCTTTGACCAGTCCAGTTTATTGTCAATTCGTATCTCCAGGTATTTGTAATCCTCCACCATGTCCACACTGACCCCCTGGATGGAAACAGGGGTTACCAGTACCTTAGCTCTCCTCAGGTCTACCACCAGCTCCTTAGTCTTTTTCACATTAAGCTGCAGATAATTCTGCTCACATCATGTGACAAAGTTTCCTACCGTAGCCCTGTACTCAGCCTCATCTCCCTTGCTGATGCATCCAACTGTGGCAAAGTCATCAGAAAACTTCCGAAGATGACAGGACTCTGTGCAGTAGTTGAAGTCTGAGGTGTAAATGGTGAAGAGAAAAGGAGACAAGACAGTCCCCTGTGGAGCCCCAGTGCTGCTGATCACTCTGTCGGACACACAGTGTTGCAAGCACACGTACTGTGGTCTGCCAGTCAGGTAATCAAGAATCCATGACACCAGGAAAGCATCCACCTGCATCGCTGTCAGCTTCTCCCCCAGCAGAGCAGGGCGGATGATGTTGAATGCACTGGAGAAGTCAAAAAGCATGACACTCACAGTGCTCGCTGGCTTGTCCAGGTGGGCGTAGACACGGTTCAGCAGGTAGACAATGGCATCCTGAACTCCTAGTTGGGGCTGGTAGGTGAACTGGAGGGGATCTAAGTGTGGCCTGACCATAGGCCGGAGCCACTCCAGAACAAGTCTCTCCAGGGTCTTCATGATGTGGGAGGTCAATGCCACCGGTCTGTAGTCATTGAGGCCGCTGGGGCGCGGCGTCTTCGGAACAGGGACGAGGCAGGACGTCTTCCAGACCACAGGAACCTTTCTACCCAAATGTGCAGTCTTGTCCACTGCAACAGATGATCTGACTTGATTAAATTGTCCTCACTGCACCACCCGAGGCTAAACTTCATATCCAATAACTCTCCCAGCCGGCATCCCATCCCACTGGAGATGCCTCACACCCAGCAATGTGTGGAGGCTGATGAGACTGTGGTAAAGAGCTGGGCCCTGAGTCCCAGTCTCCGGCACGCAACGTGCCAGCATCCGAAACATGGACACCATTCTCAATGTGTCATGCATTGGAAGGTAAACACAAAATACTCTGCAGATGCTCGGGTCAAAGCAACACTCAACATGCTGGAGGAACTCAGCAGGTTGGGCAGCATCCGTGGAAACGATGAGTCGACGTTTCGGGCCGGAACCCTTCGTGAGGACTGAAGAGGGAAGGGGCCGAGGCCCTATAGAGAAGGTGGGGGGAAGGTGGGAAGGAGAAGGCTGGTAGGTGCCTGGTGAAAAACCAGTAAGGGGAAAGATAAAGGGGTCGGGGAGAGGAAGCAGGGAGGTGATAGGCAGGAAAGATGAAGAAGGAATAGGGTAGTGCCGAGGTAGGGTGTGGCCCCCGGCACATCCACACGGGCCTCCCCAGCGGGACAGCAGGTCCAGGCCAATGATGCAGGAATCCCGGATATCGGCTAGCCACACCTCGTACTCTGTTCTCCCCACTGCGATACGCAGCCGCCTCTTCCCTCTCATCGCCACACAGTCACAGTGACCACATGGCCCGCGTCGCCACACTGGTATCAGAGATCGCTCCATGGAACGCGGTGGGGCCAGCGCGGTGCTGGTTGAACGTGACTATCGAGCTCCTCCTCGTCAGTTTCCTCCTCTGCCTCGGTGACACAAGCCCAGGCTGGCGGTGTGCATGGTGACACTGGAACACCTTCGGGGACTGAAACTGCTTCTGCCCTCTCCACCTCTGCCAACGCCTCGGCCAGCGATGACGGTGATGTCAGGTGAAAGTGATGTCGAAGGCTCCTACAAAGGCGTGGAGGGCAAGCTCTTCCTGGGCTGTGAGAGGGAACTGGGGGCAGCCATACCGAGCACAGCGGCGGAGATCTGTCACAAACGGTCCCAGGCTTTCTCCCAAACAATGCCGCCTACTGCCCAGTTCTTCCCTCATTTCTTCCTCCAGAGGCCTCTGCTGGAAACGATCGGTTGAGGAGGGCCCTGTCGTCAGGCTGCTCAGCCAGCGTTAGGTCGAGGAAGGCCCGTAGGAATCCCCCACCAGTGCCAGGGCAAGGAGCACCACCGTCTCAGTGGGGCTCCACCGTTGTGCGGTGCGGCCAGTTACACTTGTGCCAGGAAAGGCTCCAGGCGGCCGGAACCATTGTATCCAGAGAGATTCTGGGTGGACATTGTGACGTTAATTACTGGGGCTGTTGGTCCTCCTCTTTCTCCTGCGGCGTTGGTGGTGTCTGCTGCATTGCCCGTACTCCCATGGCTGCGGCTTCTTGGGTTCCCTGGCTCGGGCCGCCGGGGAGACGGGTGATGCACTCACCGTGTACTCAGGGTCGGGGAGCCTGTCCACACTTGCCCCATCGGGTTTCCTTGAAAGGTACGATGCTCGGTTCCTAGGTTCTCCCTGCAGGTTGGTGTCCCATGTTCAGGAGCCCGGCCCCGTGGTACGGGGGAGGCTCACCGCTCGGTCCCTTCACTGACTCCCTGGGTTTATGGCACTCCATCTGACATTGTAGCTCTTCAGTTAAACCATCAATTTCTAACCCCACTCCTGACACCAGTGTGGTGAGCATTCAGTCGATGGTGACAGATGAGAAAAGCTCGTTTATCTCAACTGTTGTTTTTATTTCAACAAGCACAATAACAGACAGAGTGCAACAGCTCGGTGAGAACTAACTCAGTCACATACGGACGGGGAGGTGATTATCACACACCTCGGTTACATTCAGGGTGACACACAAACACACAAGTGAACAACTGTGTAACCCGAGCTAAAATGTAACAATAAATGAACGTGAACATCTCACCATAATTTTACTGAACACACAAACCACATACACATTTTAAAACAGGAACAATAAGTAGCACCAGTGGGTGAAGATTAACCATCATGTTTGGGCCTCACTGGTAGCTTTTGAGACCCCTGACCATGTTAATGTGGAGCTGGTTTGTCCTCTTCCCCCCTCCCGTAGTTTCACACACCTCCCTACCTTGGAGGAACATACCACCAGGTGGCCAAAGGTCATTCTTCTCGCTTCGACGATGGCCACCCTCCTTTCCTCTCTGTATCCCCATGACTGTCACCACCCACAGCTCCAATCTGCTAATTAAATTTGCTGACAACACTATACTGATTGGCCTAATCCCAAATAATAATGACAAATTGGTGGCCTGCGGTAGAAGGAGATGAGTTATATAGTTCTCATTACGTGCATGTGCAGCTCAACTCCTCGAGTGATTATGCAGAAAGTTTGAAGTTAATAACTCATCTCCTTCCACCTCAGGCCACAAACTTATCAATCACCTCTGCTGTGGACCACTTTCTGGAGGTCTAAGACGCCGACTTCTACAAAGAAGGGATCCGTATGCTCCATGACTGCTGGACTAAGTGTGTAAATGTAGGAGGGGACTATGTGGAAAAATAAATGTGCCAGGTTTTCTAAAATTGACTCTTTCTACCTTAGGCCACGAACTTATCAATCACCCCTCGTATATTGACTAACCTGTTGCACAGAACATTTATTATAAATTACTATAATTGCACATTGCACATTGGAACGGAGATGTAACATAAAGATTTTTTTACTCCTCCTGTGTTTGAAGTATGGAAGTCATAAAGTCAATTTAATTCAGGTCACAGACGTGGTTTGGGCTTTCATTACTGCCTTGGTTGCTCGGTTTGGCACCCGTCTGATATTTCCTCTGACTGTGGTCCCCAATCCACACCAGACCCCTCGTTAGGCTCAATCACAGCATCATGTGATATCCTCGGTCCAATGTGAGTGGTTTCACTGCTCCTTAAAGGCTTCCCTGACAGATGAGAGATGGTATGTTCATCACCCATGGGTGCTGCTGGGGTTCATTGCTCCAAAGGAGGACCTGCAGTTGTCAGTAACTGAGCTGGTTTCCGGGCAGTTGTTACGAGGGCTGGGTGATTTTATTTCTGATGCCATGACCGCCCGGTCGGCTTATCAGCCGTGTTCCACCCTCCTTTGCACCAATTCCTCCCTCCCATCGTGACATACAGCATTCTTGGGTTCCTGTTGACCTACACACCATCTCGTTCAATTTTCTCCGCCATGATAGACACAAATATCCCCTTGGACACGTCTACGATGGCCCATTCTGAGTATTGGACTGGTGAGAAAAGATGTTTACCATAGGTACCATAGAAACTACAGCACAGAAACAGGCCGAACCATTTTCTGCCTAGTCCCACTGACCTGCACACAGACCATATCCCTCCATTAACCTCCCATCCATGTATCTGTCCAATTTATTCTTAAATGTTAAAAAAGAACCCGCATTTACCACCTCGTCTGGCAGCTCATTCCATACTCCCACCACTCTCTGTGTGAAGAAGCCCCCCCTAATGTTCCCTTTAAACTTTTCCCCCCTCACCCTTAACCCATGTCCTCTGGTTTTTCTCTCCCCTTGCCTCAGTGGAAAAAGCCTGCTTGCATTCACTCTATCTATACCTATCATAATTTTATATACCTCTATCAAATCTCCCCTCATTCTTCTACGCTCCAGGGAATAAAGTCCTAACCTATTCAACCTTTCTCTGTAACTGAGTTTCTCACGTCCCAGCAACATCCTTGTAAACCTTCTCTGCACTCTTTCAACCTTATTTATATCCTTCCTGTAATTTGGTGACCAAAACTGAACACAATACTCCAGATTCGGCCTCGCCAATGCCTTATACAACCTCACCATAACATTCCAGCTCTTATACTCAATACTTTGATTAATAAAGGCCAATGTACCAAAAGCTCTCTTTACCACCCTATCTACCTGTGACGCTACTTTTAGGTAATTTTGTATCTGTATTCCCAGATCCCTCTGTTCCACTGCACTCCTCAGTGCCTTACCATTAACCCTGTATGTTCTACCTTGGTTTGTCCGTCCAACGTGCAATACCTCACACTTGTCTGTATTAAACTCCATCTGCCATTTTTCAGCCCATTTTTCCAGCTGGTCCAAGTCCCTCTGCAGGCTCTGAAAACCTTCCTCACTGTCTACTACACCTCCAATCTTTATATCATCAGCAAATTTGCTGAACCAATTTACCACATTATCATCCAGATCACTGATATAGATGACAAATAACAATCGACCCAGCACTGATCCCTGTGGCACACCACTAGTCACAGGCCTCCACTCGGAGATGCAATTCTCTCCTACCACTCTTTGGCTTCTTCCATTGAGCCAATGTCTAATCCAATTTACCACCTCTCCATGTGTACCTAGTGACTGAATTTTCCTAACTAACCTCCCATGCGGGACCTTGTCAAAGGCCTTACTGAAGTCCATGGAGGCAATATCCACTGCCTTCCCTTCATCCATTTTCCTGGTAACCTCCTCGAAAAACTCCAATAGATTGGTCAAACGTGACCTACCACGCACAAAGCCATGTTGGCTCTCCCTGATAAGTCCCTGTCTATCCAAATGCTTGTAGATTCTATCTCTTAGTACTCCCTCTAATAACTTACCTACTACCGACATTAAATTTACTGGCCTATAATTTCCCGGATTACTTTTTGATCCTTTTTTAAACAACGGAACAACATGAGCCACTCTCCAATCCTCCGGCACCTCACCTGTAGACAGCGACATTTTAAAAATTTCTGCCAGGGCCCCTGCAATTTCAACACTCGTCTCCTTCAAGTTTCGAGGGAACACTCTGTCAGGTCCCGGGGATTTATCCACTTTAATTTTCCTCAAGACAGCAAGCACCTCCTCCTTTTCGATCTGTACAGTTTACATGATCTCACTACTTGTTTCCCTTAATTCCATAGACTGCATGCCAGTTTCCTTAGTAAATACAGACGCAAAAAACCTATTTAAGATCTCCCCTATTTCCTTTGGTTCCACACATAAACAACCACACTGATCTTCAAGAGGACCAATTTTATCCCTTACAATCCTTTTGCTCTGAATATATCTGTAAATGCTCTTTGGATTATCCTTCACTTTGACTGCCAAGTCAACCTCATGTCTTCTTTTAGCCCTCCTGATTTCTTTCTTAGTATTTTCTTGCACTACTTATACTCCTCAAGCACCTTATTTACTCTCTGCTTCCTATACATGTCATACAACTCCCTCTTCTTCTTTATCAGAGTTGCAATATGCCTTGAGAACCAAGGTTCCTTATTCCAGGTAGGAGGAGAAATTTAAATGTAGTTCAGTAGATCACCTTAAACCGTCCCACCAGGAGTTGAGGGATTCCACTACCATACACCCTGCATCATGACATGAACATAAATGTATGAACATACCTCTGGACAAGCCAGTGTCATCGACTCTTACTCCACCCATGGAACGTAGGATCCGAGCCGGGTGGCTCGTCTGAGCTCCGGACAGGCTCACAATGCCGGTTTTGGGGAATTCCGATGGGTGGTGGGATGTGTCGGGTAAAGTAAAGGGTGAAAACATTGGCATAATTCACAACCACCCACTTTGAGTTGGAGTTCACATTAAGAGGCTGGTCTGACATGATGACATAATGACATGAAGTATGTCCTGTGTTTGGTTGACAAGAAAGGAGATGTTACAGTTTCCTCAAACATAAAACTCCTCTGCTGTTTTATTTACAAAAACCTACAGTAAAATGACCACTGAGACCACTCAAGCAGCTAAGAGAAGAAAGACACGTATGGAATGGTTATTGGAAGTAAACTCTTCATATCACATTTACCATTCACAATTCTATCTCCTTTACCATAGCATTGGAGAGGGATAGGAACAGACAAGTTAGGGAAACTCTTAACTGGAGTAAGGGGAAATATGAGGCTATCAGGCAGGAACATGGAAGCATAAGTTGGAAACAGATATTCTCAGGGAAATGGATGGAAGAAATGTGGCAAATGTTCAGGGGATATTTGCATGGGTTTCTGCATAGGTACGTTCCAATGAGACAGGGAAATGATGTCAGGGTACAGGAACCATGGTGTATAAAGGCTGTTGTAAATCTAGTCAAGAAGAAAAGAAGAGTTTACGAAAGTTCAAAAAACTCGGTAATGATAGAGATCTAGAAGATTATAAGGCTAGCAGGAATGAGCTTAAGGATGAAATTAGGGGAGCCAGAAGGGGCCATGATAAAGCCTTGGTGGAGAGGATTAAGGAAAACCCCAAGGCCTTCTACAAGTATATGAAGAACAAGAGGATAAGGTGTGAGAGAATACTACCAATCAAGTATGGATCCGGAGGAGACAGTAGAGGTACTTAATGAATACTTTACTTCAGTATTCACTATGGAAAAGGATCTTGTTGGTTGTAGGGATGATTTGCAGCAGACTGAAAAGCTTGAGCATGTAGATATTAAGAAAGAGGATGAGCTGGAGATTTTGGAAAGCATCAAGTTGGATAAGTCACCGGGACTGGACGGGATGTACCCCAGGATACTGTGGGAAGTGAGGGAGGAGATTGCTGAGCCTCTGGCGATAATCTTTGCATCATCAATGGGGGCGGGAGAGATTCCGGAGGATTGGAGGATTGCGGATGTTGTTCCCATATTCAAGAAATGGATGAGAGATAGCCCAGGAAATTATAGACCACTGAGTCTTACTTCAGTGGTTGGTAAGTTGATGGAGAAGATCCTGAGAGGCAGAATTTATGAACATTTGGAGAGCTATAATATGATTAGGAATAGTCAGCTTGGTTTTGTCAAAGGCAGGTCGTGCCTTAGGAGCCTAATTGCATTTCTTGAGGATGTAACTAAACACATTGATGAAATATGCAGTGTATATGGATTTCAGCAAGACATTTGATAAGGTACCCCATGCAAGGCTCATTGAGAAAGTAAGGAGGCATGGGATACAAGTGGACATTGCTTTGTGGATCCGGAACTAGCTTGCCCACAGAAGGCAAAGAGTGGGTTTAGATGGGTCATATTCTGCATGGAGGTCAGTGACCAGTGGTGTGCCTCAAGGATCTGTTCTGGGACCCCTACTCTTCGTGATTTTTATCAATGACCAAGATGAGGAAGTGGAGGGATGGGTTAGTAAATTTGCTGATGTGGATAGTGTGGAGGGCTGTCAGAGGTTACAGCAAGACATTGATAGGATGCAAAACTGGGCTGAGAAGTGGCAGATGGAGTTCAACCCAGATAAGTGTGAGGTGGTTCATTTTGGTAGGTCAAATACGATGGCAGAATATAGTATTAATGGCAAGACTCTTGGCAGTGTGGAGGATCAGAGGGATCTTGGGGTCCAAGTCCATAGGACACTCAAAGCTGCTACGCAGGTTGACTCTGTGGCTAAGAAAGCATACGGTGCACTGGCTTTCATCAACCATGGGATTGAGTTTAGGAGCCAAGTGGTAATGTTGCAGCTATATAGGACCCTGGTCCTGACCACTTGGAATACTGTACTGAGTTCTGCTTGCCTCACTACAGGACGGATGTGGAAACCATAGAAATGGTGCAGAGGAGATTTATAACGATGTTGCCTTGATTGGGGAGCATGCCTTATGAGAATAGGTTGAGTGAACTTGGCCTTTCCTTCTCGGAGCAATGGAGGATGAGAACTGACCTGATACAGGAGTATAAGATGATGAGAGGCATTGATCGTGTGGATAGTCAGAGGCTTTTTCCCAGGGCTGAAATGGCTACCACGCGAGGGCAAGCTTTTACGGTGCTTAGAAGTAGGTAGAGAGGAGATGTCAGGGGTAAGTTTTTTTACGCTGAGAGTGGTGAGTGCGTGCATTGGCTTGACAGCTGCGGTCGTGGAGACGGAAATGATAGGGTCTTTTAAAAGACTCCTGGACAGGTACATGGTGCTTGGCAAAATAAAGGATATAGGTAAGCCTAGGTAGTTCTAAGGTAAGGACATGTTTGGCACAGATTTGTGGGCCGAAGGGCCTGTATTGTGCTGTAGGTTTTCTACGTTTCTATGTCTCTATTTCAGTCAAGCTGCCGGAGGAAGTGGTAGAGGTGTGTACCATCACATTTAAATGACAGTTGGACTGGAACATGGTTTGGAAAGATTAGAGGGATGTGGTCCGAATGCAGGCAAATGGGACGAGCTTGGATAGACATCTGGGTTTGCATGGACCATTGGATCTGAGGGCTTGTTTGTGTGTGGGATGACGCTCTGACCCCAATCTGCCGTCTCTTGTGTCTCCAGTAATACAGGGTCTTCAAGTATCAGCATTGTCTCAGCCTCAGTGTCATGGTCAAGAGACAGTGAGGGGTGGGAGTGCCCACAGGAAATGTTGGGGACATGGGCACAAAATAACCAAATCTGCATTAAAATGGACGCCTACCCTTCCTGCAACAGGCCTCAGGCTTCTTTCTTTATTTCCAGTATTTGGTTTTGGGATTGGGATAGGTTTAATATTCTTCCATGTACCGAGATCCAGTGAAAAGCTTGTCTTGCATTTTGTTCAGACAGATTACACAGTGCTTTGAGGTACAAGAAGGTAAAACAATAACAGAAGGCAGGATAAAGTGTATCAGCCCCAGAGAGAGTGCAGTGCAGGTAAACAATAAAGTACAAGATCATAATGAGGTAGATTGTGATGTCATCAGTGCATCTTATGGTATGGGGGGGGTGGTTTCCATGACGATCTGAGCCATTTCCACAACACTCGTGCATTTTCTTGTCGTCACGCACAAGGTCATAATGAGGCAGATTGTGATGTCATCAGTGCATCTTATTTTTCTTGGGGACTGTTAAATATTTTGATAACTGCCGGACGGGAGTTGTCCACTACACAGTCCAAGGTCTGTGCTCGTCTCTGTCGAAGAGGGGAGTACCTTCTTACTTTGTGTCTACAGTATTGTTTGAAATTCTGTTGTTTTCCCATGGAACATCCTAATGAACCGCTGTAAACTTTCAGCACTGCTGCTCCTCGGCCTGTCGACTGGTGGGGCTGCGGTTGCCTTCAGCCTGTGGGCCCGCAGGAAGAATGCCAGGAAAGGCCCCCTCAGAGGGGAAGCTGAACTAGGAGCAGAGGCGGCCCAGCAGGAAGTTTGGGGAATGATGCCCAGTGTTGAGCAAGTGGAGCCTGAAAGCGGGAGATGCTCTGGTCTCGCAGTCATACTCGAGACAGATCTGGAGTATGGAAGCTCAGATCCAGAGTTTAGTGAGTGGGAAGATGAAATGGGAGATCTGTGTCCAGGTGAGAATAATCTGTATTTACAGGCAGGTTATTCAGAGCTCAGCACTGGGAATCTGAATATAGAAACAGGGAACCAGAATATGGCTGATAATATGGAAGAAAGGGACAAAGGAAAGCAGCATGGAATTAGTCCTCAAGAACAGCCAGGTGGAAAGCCAGGTCCCGAGTCAGCCCTCAGGAATTTTCTTCCAGATGTGGCCAGCCCAACAATGACCCAAGTGGGTGAAAATAAGGATACTGGGGATAAGAACATGATAAATGAAAACCACAATGAAGGAATGGTTGCAGAGGAGAAAGTGGAAAATGAAAACAAAGACAATGTAATTGTCACAGAAGAGAAAGTGAGATGTGACAGTGAGGATCAAGAAGTGGGTGGCGAAGAACAAGTGAAGAACGATGAAGAGAGCCCAGATTGTGGAACAGGTGACGCTCCAATGGTGCTGATGGGAGAGAGAAGAGTGCCGTTGAGCAGAAGTCTTGAATCTGTAGGAGAAAAGCCGATATTTGAACAAAGAAGGTCCATGGAGGTGAGATCGGTGGAGCACAGGAAGAAACTGAACAAGAGAGGAGATCCACCAAGAGGTCAAAAATTCAATACAGATTGGCAGAGATGTGGACAGCCAGAACGCAGAGATGAGGAAGTGGATTTCACAATTTATAAACCGGTGGCTGAAGATATGACACTCCGATCAGGATTCGGGAAAGAGGAGTCAGTAGCTGTCACAAACGACACAGAAGTTTCGAATCCAAATTCTTTCATTAAAGCTGAAGGTAAAAGTTATCATATAAGTGTGTGTGTGTGTGTGTGTGTGTGTGTGTGTGTGTGTGTGTGTGGGGGGTGTGTGTGTGAGTGTGTGTGTGGGGTGTGTGTGTGTGTGTGTGTGTGTGTGTGTGTGTGTGTGTGTGTGTCGGGAGTGTGTGTGTGTGTGTGTGTGTGTGTGTGTGTGTGTGTGTGAGAGAGAGACAGAGATAGAGAGAGAGAGTTTAAGAGAATAAATATAAATGCATAATTGCTGTATCAAGTTTTTATATAAAATGGTGTATTTTCTTGGTCATCTGCTGCTGTCACCCATCCACTTTAAGGTTCGATGTGTTGTGCATTCAATGTCTTGTTCTACACACCACTGTTGTAACACATGGTTATTATTGTTACTGGTGTCTTCCTCTCAGCTTGAACTAGTCTGGCTATTCTCCACTGACCCTTTTATTTAACAAGGTGTTTTTGCACACACAACTGCCACTCACTGGATGATTTTGTTTTATTTTGCACCATTTTCTGAAATCTCAAGAATCAGAATCAGAATCAGGTTTATTATCACCAGCATGTGACGTGAAATTTATTAGCTTAGCAGCAGCAGTTCAATGCAATACATAATCTAGCAGAGAAAAGAAAAAATTATAAATAAAATTTTAAAATAGTAATAAATAAGCAAATCAATTACTGTATATGTATATTGAATAGATTTTTATAAAGTGCAAAAACAGAAATACTCCTCATAAAGTATAGCCGCTGTCTTGCCTTTTTTATAACTACATCGATATGTTGGGACCAGGTTAGATCCTCAGAGATCTTGAAACTGCTCATCTCTCCACTTCTGATCCCTCTATGAGGATTGGTATGGAGCCTAACCCTACCTCTTACCCTTCCTGAAGTCCACAATCAGCTCTTTCGTCTTACTAATGTTGAGTACCAGGTTGTTGCTGCGGCAGCATTCCACCATGTGGCATATCTCGTTCCTGTACGTCCTCTCGTCAACCCCTGAGATTCTACCAACAATGGTTGTGTCATCAGCAAATTTATAGATGGTATTTCAGCTATGCCTAGCCACACAGTCATGTGTACATAGAGAGTAGAGCAGTGGGCTAAGCACACACCCCTGAGGTGCACCAGTGTTGATTGCCAGCGAGAAGGATATGTTATCACCAATCTGCACAGATTGTGGTCTTCTGGTTAGGAGGTCGAGGATCCAACTACAGATGGAGGTACAGAGACTGTTGTGCTTAAAATTTCCTGGAGATCATTAGTTTCTGAAAAACAGAAACCACTCCACATGGCACCAACAATCATTCTGTGGTCAAAGTTACTTAGATCACATTTCTTCCCCATTCTAATATTTGGTCTGAACAACAACTGAACTTCTTGAACATGTCTGTGTGCTCTTATGCATTGAATTGCTGCCAAATAAATGGCCGTTTTGCATAATCTTTCTTTTTTGCTCCCACTCACTTGCCCTCCTCCCTTTTTGAACTCTCTCAAAGAAGTAATGGGTTCATTGGCTATGTTTAAGAGGGAGTTAGATATGGCCCTTGTGGCTACAGGGGTCAGGGGGTATGGAGGGAAGGCTGGGGCAGGGTTCTGAGTTGGATGATCAGCCATGATCATAATAAATGGCGGTGCAGGCTCGAAGGGCCGAATGGCCTACTCCTGCACCTATTTTCTATGTTTCTATGTTTCTATGTTTATCTATCACACATTCAGTGAAATTATGGAATTATGATGTAGTGGCCATTACAGAGACTTCGCTGGCACCAGGGCAAGAATGGATTCTCAATATTCCTGGATTTCAGTGCTTTAAAAGGGATGGAGGGGGAGGGGAGAAGGGGTGGCATTGCTGGTCAGGGATACTATTGCTAGTAGGCATAGGACAATTCATTTGGAGTGCAGGACATCTCAAAGAGAATAGGATAACAACCCCTGTCCACAAAAGAAGCTTCAATGTTTGATAATTCCTGCTCCTATTTACTAGCCAATACCTCCTGCTAAATATTGTGTGTTTGAGGTCTATGAAGGTATGGTGCTTCCTATGGTTGAATTGTGTTCTAATTATATTTCAGCTCTCACACAAAGAATAGCTACTCTTGTATGAAAATCTGAGAAAACAAACCTCTTGGAGAATTGTCTCAGAGAAGCACATACGTAGTAGAAGAAAATATAGTGGTAGTAGTGCTATGGGTTCTGATCTGGATCAGGAACTTTCAGTGAGTGGACTTGGTATTGGGAGTTTTTATTTGGAGTCTCCCCAGCAGTTAGGTGAGAGAAGTTATTGGACGCAAGAAGAATGGAAAGTTAACCAAGGGACTAAAATAGCAGCATTATAATCCCACTGTTCCAATTTGAGACAAAATATTAATGCAAGAACAAACTTGGAAAGAAAAACTACGGAGGAAAGGGCTGAGAGTGAACTGATAGTCCTTAGAGATTATTTAAAAATACCGAATAGCTCAGTAGATTAAATGTTATTTAAATAACATAATTAAATATTCATTGTAATGCTTTGCTGTCACTGATTCACTTGTGCATTATACCTCATATTATCACCAATATTTTGTTCAACACTACATTTTACCTTTTTTTCCAACACAATTTCTTTGATATTCACATTCAAAAATGTATTCACACACAGAGAGTGGTGGGTGGGTGGAATGCACTGCTGGCAACAATGGTGGAGGAGGATACAATAAGATCTTTTAAGAGACTCTTCAATAGGTACATGGAGTTAAGAAAAATAGAGGGCTACATCATAGGGTAATTCTAGGCCGTTTCTAGAGTAAGTTACTTGGTCGGCACTACATTGTGGGCCGAAGGGCCTGTAATGCGCTATGGATTTCTATGTTCTATGTTCTATGTTCTACAGCTACAGAAATGGTGGGTAATGTAGCAGGATCCTCTTTTGAGTCAGCATGGGTGGAAGTCAGGAACAGGAAGGGAGCAGTTACTCTACTGGGGGTATTCTATAGGCCCCCTGGTAGCAGCAGAGATACAGAGGGGCAGATTGGGAGGCAGATTTTGGAAAAGTGCGAAAATAACAGGGTTGTTATCACGGGTGACTTTAACTTCCCTAATATTGATTGGCACCTGATTAGTTCCAAGGGTTTAGATGGGGCAGAGTTTGCTAAGTGGGTCCAGGACGGATTCCTGTCACAGTATGTGGACAGGCCGACTAGGGGGAATGCCATACTAGATCTAGTATTAGGTAATGAACTGGGTCAGGTCACAGATCTCTCAGTGGGTGAGCATCTGGGGGACAGTGACCACTGCTCCCTGGCCTTTAGCATTATCATGGAAAAGGATAGAATCATAGTCATAGTCATAGTCATACTTTATTGATCCTGGGGGAAATTGGTTTTCATTACAGTTGCACCATAAATAATAAATAGTAATAGAAATAGTAATAGTAATACTTCTATTAGTAAATAGTAATAGTCATGGAAATAATAAATAGTAATAGAGAAATAGTAATAACGAAGTTAAATAGTAATATGTAAATTATAAAATAAATCATAAAATAGATGGGGCAGAGTTTGCTAAGTGGGTCCGGGACGGATTCCTGTCACAGTATGTGGACAGGCCGACTCGGGGGAATGTCATACTAGTTCTAGTACTAGGTAATGACCTGGGTCAGGTCACAGATCTCTCAGTGGGTGAGCATCTGAGGGACAGTGACCGTTAGCATTGTCATGGAAAAGGATAGAATCAGAGAGGACAGGAACATTTTTATTTGGTGATGGCAAATTATGAGGCTATAAGGCTAGAACTTGCGAGTGTGAATTGGGATGATGTTTTGCAGGGAAATGTACTATGGACATGTGGTCGATGTTTAAAGATCTCTTGCAGGATGTTAGGGATAAATTTGTCCCGGTGAGGAAGATAAAGAATGGTAGGGTGAAGGAATCATGGGTGACAAGTGAGGTGGAAAATCTAGTCAGGTGGAAGAAGGCAGCATACATGAGGTTTAGGAAGCAAGGATCAGATGGGTGTATTGAGGAATATAGGGAAGCAAGAAAGGAGCTTAAGAAGGGGCTGAGAAGAGCAAGAAGAGGGCATGAGAAGGCCTTGGCGAGTAGGGTAAAGGAAAACCCCAAGGCATTCTTCAATTATGTGAAGAAAAAAAAATGACAGGAGTGAAGGTAGGACCAATTAGAGATAAAGGTGGGAAGATGTGCCTGGAGGCTGTGGAAGAGGGCGAGGTCCTCAGTGAATACTTCTCTTCGGTATTCACCAATGAGAGGGAACTTGATGATGGTGAGGACAATATGAGTGAGGTTGATGTTCTGGATCATGTTGATATTAAGGGAGAGGAGGTGTCGGAGTTGTTAAAATATATTAGGACTTATAAGTCCCCGGGGCCTGACGGAATATTCCCCAGGCAGCTCCAAGAAACGAGGGAAGAGATTGCTGAGCCTCTGGTTAGGATCTTTATGTCCTCGTTGTCCATGCGAATGGTCCGGAGGATTGCAGGGAGGCGAATGTTGTCCCTTTGTTCAAAAAAGGTAGTAGGGATAGTCTGGGAAATTACAGACCAGTGAGCCTTACATCTGTGGTGGGAAAGCTGTTGGAAAAGATTCTTAGTGATAGGATCTATGGGCATTTAGAGAATTATGGTCTGTTCAGGGACAGTCAGCATGGCTTTCTGAAGGGCAGATCGTGTCTAACAAGCCTGATAGAGTTCTTTGAGGAGGTGACCAGGCATATAGATGAGGGTAGTGCAGTGGATGTGATCTATATTGATTTTAGTAAGGCATTTGACAAGGTTCCACACGGTAGGCTTATTCAGTAAGTCAGAAAGCATGGGATCCAGGGAAGTTTGGTCAGGTGGATTCAGAATTGGCTTGCCTGCAGAAGGCAGAGAATGGTGGTGGAGGGAGTACATTCAGAATGGAGGATTGTGACTGGTGGTGTCCCACAAGGATCTGTTCTGGGACCTCTACTTTTCCTGATTTTTATTAATGACCTGGAAGTGGGGGTAGAAGGCTGGGTTTGCAAAATTGAAGATGACACAAAGGTTGGTGGTGTTGTAGATAGTGTAGAGGATTGTCGAAGATTGCAGAGAGACATTGATAGGATGCAGAAGTGGGCTGAGAATTGGCAAATGGAATTCAACCTGGAGAAGTGTGAGGTGGTACACTTTGGAAGGACAAACTCTAAGGCAGAGTACAAAGTAAATGGCAGGATACTTGGTAGTGTGGAGGAGCAGAGGGATCTTGGGGTACATGTTCACAGATCCCTGAAAGTTACCTCACAGGTGGATAGGGTAGTTAAGAAAGCTTATCGGGTGTTAGCTTTCATTAGTCGAGGGATAGAGTTTAAGAGTCGCGATGTAATGATGCAGCTCTATAAAACTCTGGTTAGGCCACACTTGGAGTACTGTGTCCATTTCTGGTCGCCTCACTGTAGGAAGGATGCGGAAGCATTGGAAAGGGTAAGAGGAGATTTACCAGGATGCTGCCTCGTTTACAGAGTATACATTATGATCAGAGATTAAGGGAGCTAGGGCTTTACTCTTTGGAGAGAAGGAGGATGAGAGGAGACATGATAGAGGTGTATAATATAATAAGAGGAATAGATAGAGTGGATAGCTAGCGCTCCTTCCCCAGGGCAATACTGCTCAATACAAGAGGACATGGCTTTCAGGTAAGGGGTGGGAAGTTCAAGCGGGTTATTAGAGGAAGGTTTTTTACTCGGAGAGTGGTTGGTGCGTGGAATGCACTGCCTGAGTCAGTGGTGGAGGCAGATACATTAGTGAAATGTTAGAGACTACTAGACAGGTATATGGAGGAAATTAAGGTGGGGGCTTATATGGGAGGCAGCGTTTGAGGGTCGGCACATCATTGTGGGCTGAAGGGCCTGTACTGTGCTGTACTTTTCTAAGTTCTATGTTCTGTGAAATGTGTTATCCTGTGTCAATGACTTAATTGAGGCACATGATTTTCGTTCTGGGCTGCATTGAAATACCTCTGAAAACCAAGGATTCTCTGCTGGACTGTTCCCTTCCCCTCCCTTCCATATCCCCGACGGTTACCTCGCCTGCAACTGAAAGTGTTGGCACGCATCCATCACCAACATTGCATGCCCACAGCTCACTGCCCTGAAGCCGAACATACTTGGAACTTGGCAGGAAACTGGAGAACCCAAAGGAAACCCACGCAGCCACAGGGAGAACGAAGAAGCACCATACTGACAGCTGTGGGAATCGTACCCTGATCCGTAATTGCTGGGGCTGTCAAGTGATTGTGTAAACCGCTACGCTCCTGCAGAGGGATTGGTTTCTTCCACTGACCTGACTGGTACTCTTCAAGGAATTGGTTCTCGTTTCCTTGTTTATTGAGACCATGTTAATGATTCCAGCAATAAATACAGTGATGAGCACAAAACAGCAGAGTGGAATCAAGAATCCTGAGTCACAGTGAAATGCTGGATAAAGACAGATGTAAAGACGAGCTGTATGTCTGCATCTATCCCAGCTTGGACAGTCTGGGACTTTACTCCTTGGACTGTAGCAAACTGAAGGGTGACCTTATAGAGGTGTATAAAATCATGAGGGCCACAGATAGGGTGAATATACTCAGTCTTTTTCCAAGCAGTGGTGGATCAAGAACTGGAGAGTACATGTTTCAGGTGAAAGGGAAGAGATTTAATGGTTAATTTAAGATTCATTTTGCAAAGTTTAAAGTTCACAGTAAATTTATTATCAAAATCCATACATTCCAGCTTGAGAATCATTTTCTTGCAGGCATTCACAGTAGAACTAATAATAGTGTAGCGCTCCCGAGGTGTGGTCGACAGCTCGACCCAGAATTCCTATCAGCCAGCGTTCTTGTTTTTAAGATATGTCCATGGTGTGTGTGTTCAGTAAAATTATGTTGAGATGTCCAAGTTCATGTATTGTTACATTTTAGCTCAGGTTGTATAGTTGTTCACTTGTGTGTTTGTGTGTCACCCTGAAAGTAACCGAGGTGTGTGATAATCACCTCCCCGTCTGTATGTGACTGAGTTAGTTCTCACCGAGCTGTTGCACTCTGTCCATTATTGTGCCTGTCGCAATAAAAACAGCATCTGAGATAAACGAGCTTCTCTCGTCTGTCATTGTGAACCGAATGCTCACCACAGTACAATAGAATCAAAGATAATCTACAGAGCCAATAAAACATGTTCACCCCCTCTGGAAGTTTTCACACTTTTTTGTTTTACAATGTTGAATCATAGAGGGTTTAATTTGACTTTTTGACACTGATCACCTTTGGCAGCAATTACAGCCTTGAGTCTGTGTGGACAGATCTCCATCAGCTTTGCATCTGTAGACTGTGATTTCTCCACATTCTTTTTTATAAAACTGCTCAAGCTCTGTCAGATCACATGGGGATCGTGAGTAAACAGCGATTTTCAAGTCCAGACACAAATTGTCACGTGGATTGAGGTCTGAGCTCTTACTTAGACCATATGATCATAAGACGTAGGAGAAGAATTATGCCATTTGGCCCATCGACTCTGCTTCGTCAATCATGGCTGATCTTTTTTTCTCTCCTCCTCAACCCCAGTCCCCGTAATCTTTGATGCCATTGTCATTAGACCATAAGATATAGAACCAGAAGTGGGCCATTCAGCCCATCATGTCTGCTCCGCTATTCAATCATGGCTGATCAATTCTTCCAGTCATCCCAACTCCCCTGCATTCTCCCCATTCCCTGTCATGCCCTAGCTAATCAAGAAGCAATCTATCTCTGCCCTAAATGCACCCAATGACTTGACCTCCACAGCAGCTCGTGGCAACAAATTCCACAGACTTACAACCATCTGACATAAGTTATTTCTCCACATCTCTGTTCTTAATGGACATCCTCCAATCCTGAAGTTGTGCCCGCTTGTTCTAGACTCCCCTACCATGGGGAAGATCCTCGTCACATCTACTCTGTCTAAGCCTTTCAGCATTTGATAGCTTTCAAGGAGATCCCACTTCATATTACTAAATTTCAGTGAGTACAGACCCAGAGACATCAAACGTTCTTTGTATGATAACCCTTTCAATCTGGGAATTATCCTTGTGAACCTCCCCCGGATTCTCTCCAATGCCAGCACATCTCTTCTAAGATGAGGAGCCCTAAACTGTTCACTATACTCAAGGTGAGGCCTCACCAGTGCCTTATAAATCCACAGCATCACATTCCTGCTCTTGCATTCTAGACCTCTTGAAATGAATGTGAACTTTGCATTTGCCTTCCTCATCATCGACTCAACCTGCGTTAACCTTTGGGGTATTTTGCACAAGGGCTCCGAAATCCCTTTGTATCTCAGGTGCCTCATGTGTGGCACCTTGTCAAAGGTCTTCTGAAAGTCCAAATATACAACATCCATGACATCCCCTTTATGTATCCTACTTGTCATCTCCTCAAAGAATTCCAACAGCAGGATTTTCCCTTAAACAAACTTTGATGACTTTATCCAATCTTGTCCTCTGTCACCAACTACTCCATCGCCTCAAGTTATAAGGGGGCATTGGGAGTGGACCCAAATGCAAGACACAGACACTGAAGTACTAGGAACAGGACAAGGAACTTGGAATTAGAAGCCTGGGCTAGGACTCCGAGCCAGAGACTGGATAGGGACCCGGAACCTGGGTCTTGACTCGGGCTCGGACCCCGGATCTAGGCGCGGACAAGATGTGGCTACAGGACTGGACTTGGAACTCCTGCACAGGACGAGGCTCCTGGACTGGACGAGGGATCCCCAGCACCAGGCTGGGCGAGGTACTCCTGGGCAGGACGTGGAACTCCAGGGCAGGACCTGGCTCTTGGACTAGGCTAGGTTCGGCTCTTGGTCTCGACTCAGTTAGGCCCTTGGGTACGGGCCGGAACCCTTTCCAGGATGCAGGGCTGGGACCCGTTCTAGGACGTAGGGCCGGGATGACTGCCGAGAGTACTTGTCGAGGGAAGTGCCGAGGATACTTCACAAGGTCACTGCCGAGGATCCTTGATGAAGTGGCAGACGAAAGTTGCAGGTGAGGTAACCGTCGGGGATATGGAAGGGAGGGGAAGGGAACAGTCCAGCAGAGAATCCTTGGTTTTCAGAGGTATTTAAATGCAGCCCAAAACGAAAATCATGTGCCTCAATTAAGGCACCCAATGGAACAAGGGAAAACTGAAAAACCGGGAATAAGGATCGATGAACCAGACCATGAACCGGAATGCAGATTTCACAGACTGAACTATGACACCTCATCCTTAACAATTGACTTTAACATCTTCCCAACCACTGACGTCAGACTCATGGGTCTATAACTTCCTGTCTGCTGACTTCCTCCTTTCTTAAAGTGTGGAGTGACATTTGGAATTTTCCAGTTCTCTGGCACCATGCCGGAGTCCAGTGATTTTTGAAAGATCATTCCTAATGTCACCACAATCCCTAATGCTACCTCTTTCAGAACCCCAGGGTGCAGTTCATCTGGACTGTGTGACTTGTGCACCTTCAGGTTTTTTAACTTTCTGAGCACCTTCTCTCTTGTAATAGTAACTGCACCCACTTCTCTTCCTTCACACACCACATCAGGCATACTGCTAGTGTCTTCCAGAGTGAAGACTGATACCAGAGTCTGACTACAACTAACTGTTTTCTAAGATGCCTTTAGAGAAGACCTCAGTGATGCTAAAGACCTACACAGGTGAAAAAGTGTCCCGCAAGACAAACTAAAAGTGAAGGTAGTCTGTGGAGGCCAAACACAGCAGTTAGAACTTTATGTATTGAAAAGTGGATGGCCAGCGCTTTCTGGATGTGAATGGTTGAGAAAAATCCAACTAGACTGGCACTCAATCAAAGCTCTCAGTGTGACATCAACAGACAATGGCAACTGTTCACTATGTGGGGATTTCAAGGTGAGCATCAACCCTGTGTTGCGTACTGTGCAGTATCCCCTGCCACAAATAGAAGACATTTTTGCATCTTTGGCAGGCGGGAAGAGGTTGTCAGAGGTTGACTTGTCACAAGCCTATCTGCGGATGGAGATTGAGCAGTCAAGCAGGAAGTTCCTCACAATATCACTCACAGGGACTGTTCCGGTCTGTCACGCCAGCCAAGAGCACACCTGAGTCGATTGCATCCAACAAGATTGTCACATTACAGTCACCGGACTTACCTCTCAGTGATGACCATGTCACTGACAGCAAGGTGACACTGGAAACCGAGAATGTTGTAGCAAACAAGGCAGCTACGAAACCCATTGTCACTCCATGGGCCCAGAGGCGCTACCCTGAAAGAAATAGAGAGATACCCAAAAGACTGAAACTTTAGAACTGTTAGTTAGTTAAAAACTGTTATTGTGAAAGCATCTTTATTTGGAATCTGGGTTTCCGAAAGGGAAACTTAATGTTTTGTACATACAGAGCTCTTTGGTTTTGCTGACGTTGAATGAGAAGTTGTTGTTATGGCACCATTCATCTAGATTTTCAATCTCCCTGTAAATTGATTTCCCACCAGCTTTGATTCAGACAACAACAGCGGTGTTGTCAGCAAACTGGAATACAGCATTGGAGCGATCCTTGGCCTCACAGTCATAAGTATAAAGCGAGTAAAGCAGGGGATGAAGCACACAGCCTCGTGGTGCACCTGTGCTGATGGCGATTGTGGAAGGGATGCTGTTGCCATTCTGAACTGACTGGGGTCTATTAGTGAGGAAATTGTGGACCCATTTACACAAGGAGGTGTTGGAATTTATTGATTAGTTTTGATGCAATGATAGTGTTGAACACTGAGCTGTAGTCAATGAAGAGCATCCTGCTGTGTGCATCTTCCCAGTCCAGATGTTCTCAGGCTGAGTGAAGAGCCAATGAAACAGCATCTGCTGTGACCTGTTGTGATGGTGGGCAGACTGGAGTGGATGCAAGTCTCACCTCAGGCAGGAGTTGACATGTTCCAACACCAGATGAAGTATGGTCCACTGAATGATAATCATTGAATCAGGTTACCTCGTTCTTCTTGGACACCAGTTTGACCCATCCCTTCTTGAAGCAGGTGGGTACCTTAGACTGACACAGCGAAAGGTTAAAGATAACAGTAAGTACCAGCCAGCTGATTCGCACAGGTCTTTAGTACTCGGCCAAGTACACTGTCTGGACTGGTTGATTTCCCTGGGTTCACCTTCCTGAAGGATGCTTTCACGTCAGTCTCAGAGACTGAAATCATGGGTCATCAGGGGCTGTGGGAGTCCATAATAGTGCCTCTAGTCCATCTGGGAGTGAAATCTCAATAGTTATTAGAGTGAGTTAAACTTTTAGCACAACATTCTCCACCAAAAGGCCCGTACTGTGGTTTAGTGTTCGTTCTCATTTCTTGTAGTTTCATGCCCTTTCCTGCACATTAACATCCTTTCCCTGCCCTAGGCACCTGTTCCCTGGCTTCCTAACTCCCAACCGTTTACCCCTACTTCACTCTCCACTTGCCCGTCCCATTCCACCCTCCCTCCCTCTGCCCCTTCATTACCCTCCCACCCTCCACTTCCCTTCCAGCAACTCTCTGACTGATGTGTCCTCTCTGTTTTCCTCACAAGACTTGTTCGTGGATGAAGGTATTAGAGCCATGCGCAGAGGGAGTCATCTGCTGAAGGTCAGGTCTCCCTCATGGATGAGATTCCGCTTGTACAAGCTGCAGAAGGACTATCAGACAGTGTGGTACAGCTCAGAAAAGATCTGCAAGTGGGCCAGGAACCAAACCTGTGAGTGTTGTGCGAGACTTGGAGGGATGGTGGGATAGGAAGTGCACTTAAAGAAAGTTGAGAAACGTATTTGTCCAAGGGGCCAAAATGCCAGTGATTGGACCTCGATTCATCGTACCACACCATGTTGAAACCAGTTGATTTGCTGCCCCAAGGAAGCTGTGATCTGGACAAAAGCAGCAGAATAAAGAAAATACAATTTATTTTATTTTATTTTGAGACACAGCACAGTAGAGGCCTTTCCGTCCCAACACCCACCTATTTTACAATAGCCCAATGACTGGACAATTTACAATGACTAATTCACCAACTAACCGGTACGACTTTGGACCATGGAGGAAAGTGCACCACCCAGAGGGAACCCACTTGGTCACAGGGAGTACCTGTAAACCCATTACAGACAGTGTCAGAATTGAAATCTGAACTCCGACGCCCCGAGCTGCAATAGCATCCTGGTAACTGCTACGCAAGAGAGATGCCCATTGATCTCTGTGCTGTCTGTGTGGAGTTTGCACGTTCTCCCTGTGAACGCATGTGTTTGCCCTGGGAGCTTCAGTTTCCTCTGACTATTTAATATTTTTTTTACTGTCACACGTAACGAGATGTAGTGTGAAACCTTGTTTTCTTGATCACTTTACACTAAATTGGACTTTGCATTTTTTTCCTGTTTACAAAATAGCCTGTGCCTTTACTCCTTTAACCAAAGTGCATGAGCATACCAGTCCCTACCCAATATTCCATCTGCCACTTCTTTACCCATTCTCCTCATCTGTCTAACTCTTTCTGCAGACTCTCTGCTTCCTCAATTCTACCAGCCCCTCTGCCTATCTTTGCATTATTGTCTGCAAACTTGGCCACAAAACCATCTGGTACATCATCCACATCATTGACATTCAACGCGAAAAGGAACAGTTCCAACTCTGTCCCCTTTGGAACAACACTGATCACTGGCAGCCAACCAGAACAGGCCTCCTTTTTCCCCAATCTCACACTACTCAGACAATCTCCTGTCTATGCTAGTGGGCTCTTAGCTTCTTAAACAGCTTCATGTCCAGCACCTTGTCAAATGACTCAAGAAAATCCAAGTAAATAACATCCACTGACTCTTTCGTCTCTCCTGGTCCATTGAACTTATCTACCTCAGACCTTTCAGTTTCCCAAGTACCTTCTTCTTGGTAATATCAACTTTACTCACTTCATCCATGGTTTGCTCAACCTGTCTTCATAGACATGCTCTCTGGTCTAGGCAGTATCTGGGTAAATCTCTGCTCCCTCTCCAAAGCTTCCTATAATAAGGCAGCTGAACTGTGTCCGTGGGATAGAAGCTATCCTTGAGCCTGGTGGTTCCTGTTTTCAATCTTGTTTATTTTGATGGGAGAAGGGAGATGCGTGCATGTCTGGGATGAGGGTGGTCTTTGAGTAGACTGTATGTTTCCAGCAACTACAGAATCTCTTGTGTTTATTAATCTGAATCTGAATATCTCATTCTGATCGCTGCTGCTGTTCTACCTCAAACCCACCCCAACCCACCCGACCCCCTGCAGTCTCGATTTATGACATCGAGGAGGTGAGGGCAGGTCACCATTCAGAGGTGACCTTGGAGAATCGCAGTGATTACAACTTCAGCATCATCTTTAAAGGAAGGGAAAAGAACTTGGACCTGGTGGCCAACAGTGCCAAGGAAGCTCAGTACTGGATTAATGGCCTTAATAATCTGAAGAAGTACTACACCAGAAAGGAATGGAGAGAGAAGGTTTGGATGGGACTGTATCCCACTGTTTGGGTTTGGATGGGACCCTATCCCACTGTTTGGGTTTGGATGGGACCCTATCCCACTGTTTGGGTTTGGATGGGACCGTGTCCCACCGTTTGGGTTTGGATGGGACCATATCCAGTGCTACGTGACAGTGATGGTAAGAATTGGAGGAGATGGCAGTTGAATGCGTGGCTGAGGAGTTGGTGCAGGGGGCAGGGTTTTAGATTTTTAGATCATTGGGATCTCTTCTGGGGAAGGTGGGACCTGTACAGATTGAATGGGTTGCACCTGAACTCGAGGGGGAGCAATATCCTTGCAGGTAGGTTTGCTGGCATGGTTCGGGAGGGTTTAAACTAATTTGCAAGGGGGATGAGACCCAGAGCGATAGAGCAGTGAAAGAAGTGCATGGAATAAAGCCAGAACTAACATATAGAGAGGCTTTGAGGAAAGAGAAGCAGAATAAACGGTGTAAAGACAGTAAGGTAGAAGGGCTGAAATGTGTGTACCTCAATGCAAGAAGCAACAGGAACAAAGGTGATGAACTGAGAGCTTGGATACATACATGGAATTATGATGTAGTGGCCATTACAGAGACTTGGCTGGCACCAGGGCAGGAATTGATTCTCAATATTCCTGGATTTCAGTGCTTTAAAAGGGATAGGGAGGGCAGAACAAGGGGAGGAGGGGTGGCATTACTGGTCAGGGATGCTATTACAGCTACAGAAAGGGTGGGTAATGTAGCAGGATCCTCTTTTGAATCAATATAGGTGGAAGTCAGGAACAGGAAGGGAACAGTTACTCTATTGGGGGTATTCTATAGGCCCCCTGGTAGCAGCAGAGATACAGAGGAGCAGATCGGGAGGCAGATTTTGGAAAAGAGCAAAAATAACAGGGTTATTATCATGGGTGATTTTAACTTCCCTGATATTGATTGGCACCTGATTAGTTCCAAGGGTTTAGATGCGGCAGAGTTTGTTAAGTGTGTCCAGGACAGATTCCTGTCACAGTATGTGGACAGGCCGACCAGGGGGAATGCCATACAAGATCTAGTACTAGGTAATGAACTGGGTCAGGTCACAGATCTCTCAGTGGGTGAGCATCTGGGGGACAGTGACCACCGCTCCCTGGCCTTTAGCATTATCATGGAAAAGGATAGAATCAGAGAGCACAGGAAAAAGGCTAGAACTTGCGGGTGTGAATTTGGATGATGTTTTGCAGGGAAATGTATTATGGACATGTGGTCGATGTTCAGAGATCTCTTGTGGGATGTTAGGGATAAATTTGTCCCGGTGAGGAAGATAAAGAATGGCAGGGTGAAGGAACCATGGGTGACAAGTGAGGTGGAAAATCTAGTCAGGTGGAAAAAGGCAGCATACATGAGGTTTAGGAAGCAAGGATCAGATGGGTCTATTGAGGAATATAGGGAAGCAAGAAAGGAGCTTAAGAAGGGGCTGAGAAGAGCAAGAAGGGGGCATGAGAAGGCCTTGGCAAGAAGGGTAAAGGAAAACCCCAAGGCATTCTTCAATTATGTGAAGGTAAAAAGGATGACAGGAGTCAAAGTAGGACCGATTAGAGATAAAGGTGGGAAGATGTGCCTGGAGGCTGTGGAAGTGAGCGAGGTCCTCAATGAATACTTCTCTTCGGTATTCACCAATGAGAGGGAACTTGATGTTGGTGAGGACAATATGAGTGAGGTTGATGTCCTGGAGCATGTTGATATTAAGGGAGAGGAGGTGTTGGAGTTGTTAAAATACATTAGGACAGATAAGTCCCCGGGGCCTGACGGAATATTCCCCAGGCTGCTCCACGAGGCGAGAGAAGAGATTGCTGAGCCTCTGGCTAGGATCTTTATGTCCTCGTTGTCCACGGGAATGTACCAGAGGATTGGAGGGAGGCGAATGTTGTCCCCTTGTTCAAAAAAGGTAGTAGGGATAGTCCGGGTCTATTGTCCGGGTAATTATAGACCAGTGAGTCTTACGTCTGTGGTGGGAAAGGTGTTGGAAAAGATTCTTGGAGATAGGATCTAGGGGCATTTAGAGAATCATGGTCTGATCAGGGACAGTCAGCCTGACTTTGTGAAGGGCAGATCGTGTCTAACAAGCCTGATAGAGTTCTTTGAGGAGGTGAATAGGCATATAGATGAGGGTAGTGCAGTGGATGTATCTATATGGATTTTAGTAAGGCATTTGACAAGGTTCCACACGGTAGGCTTGTTCAGAAAGTTGGAAGGCATGGGATCCAGGGAAGTTTGGCCAGGTGGATTCAGAATTGGCTTGCCTGCAGAAGGCAGAGGGTGGTGGTGGAGGGAGTACATTCAGATTGGAGGATTGTGACTAATGGTGTCCCACAAGGATCTGTTCTGGGACCTCTACTTTTCATGATTTTTATTAACGACCTGGATGTGGGGGTAGAAGGGTGGGTTGGCAAGTTTGCGGACGACACAAAGGTTGGTGGTGTTGTAGATAGTGTAGAGGATTGTCAAAGATTGCAAGAGACATTGTTAGGATGCAGAAGTGGGCTGAGAAGTGGCAGATGGAGTTCAACCTGGAGAAGTGTGAGGTGGTACACTTTGGAAGGACAAACTCCAAGGCAGAGTACAAAGTAAATGGCAGGATACTTGGTAGTGTGGAGGAGCAGAGGGATCTGGGGGTACATGTCCACAGATCCCTGAAAGTTGCCTCACAGGTGAATAGGGTAGTTAAGAAAGCTTATGGGGTGTTAGCTTCCATAAGTCGAGGGATAGAGTTTAAGAGTCGCGATGTAATGATGCAGCTCTATAAAACTCTGGTTAGGCCACACTTGGAGTACTGTGTCCTGTTCTGGTCACCTCACTATAGGAAGGATGTGGAAGCATTGGAAAGGGTACAGAGGAGATTTACCAGGATGCTGCCTAGTTTAGAAAGTATGCATTATGATCAGAAATTAAGGGAGCTAGGGCTTTACTCTTTGGAGAGAAGGAGGATGAGAGGAGACATGATAGAGGTGTACAAGATAATAAGAGGAATAGATAGAGTGGATAGCCGGCGCCTCTTCCCCAGGGCACCACCGCTCAATACAAGAGGACATGGCTTCAAGGTAAGGGGTGGGAAGTTCAAGGGGGATATTAGAGGAAGGTTTTTTACTCAGAGAGTGGTTGGTGTGTGGAATGCACTGCCTGAGTCAGTGGTGGAGGCAGATACACTTGTGAAGTTTAAGAGACTACTAGACAGGTATATGGAGGAATTTAAAGTGGGGGCTTATATGGGAGGCAGGGTTTGAGGGTCGGCACAACATTGTGGGCTGAAGGGCCTGTACTGTGCTGTACTATTCTATGTTCTATATTCTATGTTCTATCCCACTGTTTGGATGTGGATGGGACCGAATGGCTACAGGGAGGTAGTCATACCTAGGCTGTTGGAAGCAGTTCATTGGGTGACAGTCAGAGGGGGGAAAGTGAAGGTGAGCAGACAGGTAGTGCAGAGCGCCCCTGTAGCCATTCCCTTGAATAATAAGTTTACCATCCTGGATAGTGTTGGCGGGGACGACCAAACAGGTGTGAGGCACGGTGGCAGGGCCTCTGGCACTGAGACTGACTTGGTGGTGCAGAAGGGTGGGACGGAGAAGAGGAGAGCTGTCGTCATTGGAGACTCTATAGTCAGGGGAGCAGACAGAAGATTTTGTGGATGTGAGAAGGACACCCGCATGGTTTGTTGCCTCCCGGGTGCCAGGTTCCGGGATGTCTCTGACCGGGTGCACGACATCCTGGTACGAGAGGGAAAGCAACCAGAAGTCGTGATATATGTAGGGACCAACGACATGGGCAGGAAGAGGGATGAGGTCCTGAAGTGTGAGTTTCGAGAACTAGGCAGAAGGCTGAAGAACAGGAGCTCAAGGGTGGCGTTCTCAGGATTGCTGCCAGTGCTACGTGACAGTGATGGTAAGAATTGGAGGAGATGGCAATTGAATGCGTGGCTGAGGTGTTGGTGCAGGGATTTTCGGATCATTGGGATCTCTTCTAGGGAAGGTGGGACCTGCACAGATTGGATGGGTTGCAGCTGAACTCGAGGGGGAGCAATATCCTTGCAGGTAGGTTTGCTAGCATGGTTCGGGAGGGTTTAAAATAATTTGCAAGGGGGATGGGACCTGGAGCGATAGAGCAGTGAAAGAAGTGCATGGAGTAATGCCAGAACTAACATACAGAGAGTTTGAGGAAAGAGAAGCAGAATAAACGGTGTAAAGACACTAAGGTAGAAGGGCTGAAGTATGTGTACCTCAATGCAAGAAGCATCAGGAACAAAGGTGATGAACTGAGAGCTTGGATACATACATGGAATTATGATGTAGTGGCCATTACAGAGACTTGGCTGGCACCAGGGCAGGAATGGATTCTCAATATTCCCGGATTTCAGTACTTTAAAAGGGATAGAGAGGGCGGAAAAAGGGGAGGAGGGGTGGCATTACAGGTCAAGGATACTATTATAGCTACAGAAAGGGTGGGTAATGTAGCAGGATCCTCTTTTGAGTCAGCATGGGTGGAAGTCAGGAACAGGAAGGGAGCAGTTACTCTGTTGGGGGTATTCCATAGGCTGCCTGGTAGCAGCAGAGATACAGAGGAGCAGATCGGGAGGCAGATTTTGGAAAAGAGCAAAAAATAACAGGGTTGTTATCACGGGTGATTTTAACTTCCCTAATATTGATTGGCACCTGATTAGTTCCAAGGGTTTAGATGGGGCAGAGTTTGTTAAGTGGGTCCAGGACGGATTCCTGTCACAGTATGTGGACAGGCCAACTCGGGGGAATGCCATACTAGATCTAGTATTAGGTAACGAACTGGGTCAGGTCACAGATCTCTCAGTGGGTGACCATCTGGGGGACAGTGACCACTGCTCCCTGGCCTTTAGCATTATCATGGAAAAGGATAGAATCATAGTCATAGTCATACTTTATTGATCCTGGGGGAAATTGGTTTTCATTACAGTTGCACCATAAATAATAAATAGTAATAGAAATAGTAATAGTAATACTTCTATTAGTAAATAGTAATAGTCATGGAAATAATAAATAGTAATAGAGAAATAGTAATAACGAAGTTAAATAGTAATATGTAAATTTTAAAATAAGTCCAGGACCAGCCTATCGGCTCACGGTGTCTGACCCTCCAAGGGAGGAGTTGTAAAGTATGATGGTCACGGGCAGGAATGACCTCCTATGGACGCTTTGTGCTGCATCTCGGAGGAATGAGTCTCTGGCTGAATGTACTCCTGTGCCCACCCAGTACACTATGTAGTGGATGGGAGACATTAACAAAGATGGCATGCAACTTAGACAGCATCCTCTTTTCAGACACCAGCGTGAGAGTGTCCAGTTCCCTCCCAACAACATCACTGGCCTTACGAATGAGTTTGTTGATTCTGTTGGTGTCTGCTACTCTCAGCTTGCTGCCCCAGCACACAACAGCAAACATGATACTGACTCATAGAACATCCTCAGCATCGTCCAGCAGATGTTAAAGGACCTGTCTCCTTAGGAAATAGAGACAGCTCTGACCCTTCTTGTAGACAGCCTCGTGTTCTTAGACCAGTCCAGTTTATTGTCAATTCGTATCCCCAGGTATTTGTAATCCTCCACCATGTCCACACTGACCCCCTGGATGGAAACAGGAGTCACTGGTACCTTAGCTCTCCTCAGGTCTACCACCAGCTCTTTAGTCTTTTTCACATCAGGGAGGACAGGAAAAGTTTTAATTGGGGAAGGGCAAATTATAAGGCCAGAACTTGCGGGTGTGAATTGGGATGATGTTTTTGCAGGGAAATGAACTATGGACATATGGTCAATGTTTAGAGATCTCTTGCAGGATGTTAGGGATAAATTTGTCCCGGTGAGAAGGATAAAGAATGGTAGGGTGAAGGAACCATGGATGACAAGTGAGGTGGAAAATCTAATCAGGTGGAAGAAGGCAGCATACATGAGGTTTATGAAGCAAAGATCAGATGGGTCGATTGAGGAATATAGGGAAGCAAGAAAGGAGCTTAAGAAGGGGCTGATAAGAGCAAGAAGGGGGCATGAGAAGGTCTTGGTGACCAGGGTAAAGGAAAACCCCAAGGCATTCTTCAATTATGTGCAGAAGAAAAGGATGACAGGAGCGAAGGTAGGAACGATTAGAGATAAAGGTGCCTGGAGGCTGTGGAAGTGAGCGAGGTCCTCACTGAATACTTCTCTTCAGTATTCACCAATGAGAGGGAACTTGATGATGGTGAGGACAATATGAGTGAGGTTGATGCTCTGGAGCATGTTGGTATTAAGGGAGAGGAGGTGTTGGAGTTGTTAAAATACATTAGGACAGATAAGTCCCCGGGGCCTGACGGAATATTCCCCAGGCAGCTCCAAGTAGCGAGGGAAGAGGTTGCCGAGCCTCTGGCTAGGATCTTTATGTCCTCGTTGTCCACGGGAATGGTACCTGATGATTGGAGGGAGGCGAATGTTGTCCCCTTGTTCAAAAAAGGTAGTGGGGATAGTCCTGGAAATTATAGACCAGTGAGCCTTACGTCTGTGTTGGGAAAGCTGTTGGAAAAGATTTTTAGAGATAGAATGTATGGGCATTTGGAGAATCATGGTCTGATCAGGGACAGTCAGCATGGCTTTGAGAAAGGCAGATTGTGTCTAACAAGCCTGATAGAGCTCTTTGAGGAGGTGACCAGGCATATAGATGAGGGTAGTGCAGTGGACGTGATCTATATGGATTTTAGTAAGGCATTTGACAAGGTTCGACACGGTAGACTTATTCAGAAAGTCAGAAGGCATGGGCTCCGGGGAAGTTTGGCCAGGTTGAATCAGAATTGGCTTGCCTGCAGAAGGCAGAGGGTGGTGGTGGAGGGAGTACATTCAGATTGGAGGATTGTGACTAATGGTGTCCCACAAGGATCTGTTCTGGGACCTCTACTTTTCCTGATTTTTATTAACGACCTGTATGTTGGGGTAGAAGTTTGCAGATGACACAAAGGTTGGTGGTGTTGTAGATAGTGTAGAGGATTGTGAAAGATTGCAGAGAGACATTGATAGGATGCAGAAGGGGGCTGAGAGGTGGCAGATGGAGTTCAACCCGGAGAAGTGTGAGGTGGTACACTTTGGAAGGACAAACTCCAAGGCAGAGTACAAAGTAAATGGCAGGACACTTGGTGGTGTGGAGGAGCAGAGGGATCTCGGGGTACATGTCCACAGATCCCTGAAAGTTCCCTCACAGGAAGATAGGGTAGCGAAGAAAGCTTTTGGGGTGTTAGCTTTCATAAATCTAGGGATAGAGTTTAAGAGACGTGATGTAATGATGCAGCTCTATAAAACTCTGGTGAGGCCACACTTGGAGTACTGTATCCTGTTCTGGTCACCTCACTTTTGGAAGGATGTGGAAGCGTTGGAAAAGGTCCAGAGGAGATTTACCAGGATGCTGCCTGGTTTACAGAGTATGCATTATGATCAGAGATTAAGGGAGCGAGGGCTTTACTCTTTGGAGAGAAGGAGGATGAGAGGAGACATAATAGAGGTGTACAAGATAATAAGAGGACTAGATAGAGTGGATAGCCAGCGCCTCTTCCTCAGGCTCAATGCAAGAGGACATGGCTTTAAGGTAAGGGATGGGAAGTTCAAGGGGGATTTTAGAGGAAAGTTTTTCACTCAGAGAGTGGTTGGTGCGTGGAATGCACTGCCTGAGTCAGTGGTGGGGACAGATACACTAGTGAAGTTTAAGAGACTACTAGACAGGTATATGGAGGAATTTAAGGTGGGGGCTTATATGGGAGGCAGGGTTTGAGGATCAGCACAACATTGTGGGCCAAAGGGCCTGTACTGTGCTGTACTATTCTATGTTCTATGTTCTATGTATCTCACTGTTTGGGTTTGGATGGGACTGTATCCCACTGTTTGGGTTTGGATGGGATTGTATCCCAGTGTTTGAGTTTGGACGGCAGCCGCATCTCTAAGGCTGCAGTCAGAGACTCTTGTCTGGTTTTTCAGAAGTGAATGGGATAGCAATACCATCCAAGGAGAAATGGAACTTTTCCATGAGTCTACCTTTCTTTAATACCAAGCACCTGGAATTCTCCGGCTTAAACCTCAGCCACTCCCTAAAGCCTCCACATCCTCCCTGTAATGGGGCGATCAGAATTGCACACAAAACAGGGTGTTGGTATTTCGCAGGGCTGGAGGTACAAGAATATCGAAAATACAAAGATTGCAGGGAGAAGGAGGGAGAATGGAGTTGAGAGGGAATAATAAATCAGCCATGATTGAAGATTGTAGCAGATTTGATGGACCAAATGACTGAATTCTCTTCCTATATCAACTGGAAAACACTTTTAATCCCCTCAAATCCTGCAGACTGAAGGTCAATCATAAAGATTTCAACCCATTCTTATCACAACCTTATCATAAATAAGCAGTCACGGTAGCAATCAGCACCATCGATCACCCATCGGGGTTCAAATCCCACCGTTTTCTGTAGGGAATCTGTACCTTCTCCCTGTGACTGCGTACATTTCCTCCGGGTGCTCTGGTTTCCTCCCACATTCCAAACACAGGTGGGTTAGGGTTAGTGAGTTGTGATCATGCTATGTTCATGCCAGAAGCATGGCGAAACTTGTGGGCTGCCCTCGGCACATTCTCAGATAATGCTGGTCATCGACTGAAAATAACACATTTCACCGCATATTTCCGTATTTCGATATCCTTGTGAAAGATAAAACTAATCTAAAGAAACCATCATCTTAAATACTGTGTGAATAAATACTGTTTTTGTTGTTTGTGAAGCGTGAGTTCGTCATGACCGAGGATGTCTTTCCATTCATCCTGATGTCACCGGGAGGGAACATTTTCAACCAAGAACACAACAAGGTTTACCCAGTCATGACGAAGCCACTGAATCAAAACTACATTTCTTTTTCTCAGAACTGCTACATGATCAGATATCAGCTGGAGGGTCGCAACAGAGTCAAGGCCTACGTCAGGTACTGGTGCCAATTCTGCAGATGACATAAAGCGCATATACAATATATTGTTAAACATACAGCAGTATAAGGCTGCTGACGCTGTCATAAATAGTGTGCTCTGTGTGGTAGCAGAGTGTTCAGAAGTCTCTCAGTGCTGGGGAAGAAGCTGTTACTGGTCCCAAAGTGAAGTCAGGGGTAGACAGGAGGCATTTGGCCTGCTGCTATTCATCAGTAACTCACTCAGTACAAAGGTTGTGACGTTATGTTTCACCCTTGCTGAGTTTGCACATGGGCTATTGTGGTCACCAATCTTGGTCACCCTGCTGCAGAAATAATGAAATTAAGTTGCACAGATCGCGGAGGAGATTTACACAGATGTTCTCAGGACTCAAACGTCTGAGTTATAGGTTGGACAAGCTGGGACTTTTTTCCTTAGAACACAGGAAACTGAAGGGTGATCCTGGAGAGGTGTATAAAATCATGAGAAGCATAGTTACAGTAAATGCACACAGTCTTTTCTTGAAGGTTGGGAAATCAAGATCTCAAGGACATAGGTTTAAGGTGATGGGGCAGAGATTTAATATATTTACAAAGGGCATAATTTTCAACTGGAGAGTGGTCTGTATAAGGAATGAGCTGACAAAGGAAGCGTTTAAAGTAAGTACAGTACATTAACCACTCGTACAGCTACACAGACAGGAAAGTTTAAGGGAGATATGGATCAAACGATGACAAATGGGAGTAGATTAGATTGCAGTCTTGGTCAGCATGGACCATTGGATCGAAGGGCCTGTTTCTGTGTGGTGTGACTCGATAACTCTGTGCCATTGCTAAGTCTTTATGGAGTTTAGTAAGGTTTGATAAGATTCCCCATGGTCAACTCAGAAAGTCAGGAGGCGTGGGATCCAGGGAAACTTGGCTTTATGGATTCTCAGTTGAATTGCTCAAAGAATGAAGAGGCTGGTTGTCGTTGGATCGTAAACTGCCTGTAAGTCGGTGACCAGTGATGTTCCACAGTGATCTGTTCTGAGACCCCTGATAAGAGGCAGAGACAGAGTCCACAACCTGAGACTTTTCCCAGTGCATAAATATGATGGACAGAACTCTCAGATGACTGGAGGAATGTATATTTGGGGAGTGGGGAGCATGTCAGAACCCCTTCCAGGGGTTGTGTGGTTGAGTAAAGGCAGGTACATTAGCGACATTTAGGACACATTTAAATGTGAAATACAAATGGAGGCCTCAAGGATGTCATGGAAGTTATAAATAATTCTGCCTTTACAGCAAGCTGACACTGCTCCATGCAGACCTATTGTTGTGGATTCGGTTTTCTTTTCAGTTGGAAGGTGTGTTTGGAACTGACGGTGAGGGTTTGGCAACTGGTTAACGAGGAGACTGTCACCGATTTTTCACCTGAAGATGTGCTCGATGCTGGGGAGGCCGGTGCCCGTGACAGAGCTGGCTGAGTTTACAACTTTCTGCAGTTGTTTCTGACCCTGGGTAATGGCTGCTCCATAGCAGACAGCAATGCAACAAGCTGGAAAATTCTCCACCGTACATCTGTATGAATTTGCAGAAGCCTTTGATTACACACCATGTTCATAGCAACATGCACCACAGAAACAGGCCCTTCTACACGTTAACTCCTGACAAACAGCAGCAGAAATTGAACTCTGACCTTAGAGCTGATGCTGCAAAGTGATTGCATGAACTGCTACACCACCATGAGGCGAAGTGAAGATGCAGATTCCAATGCTTTTAAGATTTTCCAGAAGACTGGAAATCTGCAAACATCACTCAACTCTTCAAGAATGGTGAAAGGAAGAAGTAAGGAAGTTATAGGCCATTTAGTCTGACCTCAGAGGTTGTGAAGATGTTGGAGTTGACTGTTAAGGATGTGGTTTCAGGTCACTTGGAGGCACATGATAAGAGAGGTCGTAGTCAGCATGGTTTCCACAAGGGAAAATCTTGCCTGACAAAACTGCTGGAATTCTTTGAAGAAGTAACAAGCAGGTTTGACAAAGGAAAATCAATTGATGTTGTGCATTTGGATTTTCTTTTTTTTAAAATACTTTATTTACAATTTTCAGTTTTACAAAGACAAAATAAATTAAAGACATTCAAAACAATACAAAGGAAATACAGCTCCAAGTGGAGCACAGACAAAACAAACCAAGACTAAAAAAAAACACAAAACAAAAAGGCTGCCAGAAAAGATGTGCTAGTCAGCCCTCAGCAGAGTGGCACTTATCACATTCAGGAGACACAGATGGGAAGATGCGATTCAGTTTTGTTTTTGAATAATGCAATCTATGCATCACATTGTACTGGATTAACCTGTAGCGTGAATTAATAGAACCACAGTGAACCCGGGACATTACCTCCTCCCAAAGTTCCGCTGATATCTCTGAGTTCAAGTCCCTGGCCCAGGCTTCCCTAATAAAATCTGTAGAAACCTAAGGAGTAAAGCAACTCACAAATTTTGATATTAACTGTTTGGAGTCTGGAGGGAGCAAGAGGTTTTCAAGAAAGGGATGGGTGGTGGAAGTAGGCTCGAAGTGTGGGCACTTTTCCTTAACGTAGTGTCTGACTCGGAGATAGCAAAAAAAATGTGAATTTGGAAAGTTAAGCTTAGTGCTTAATCGTATGAATGATGCAAACTGGCCGTCGATGTACAGATCTAAGAAAGTTTTGATACCCCTCTCTCTCCAAACTGCAAACACCCCGTCTGATTATCCAGGCTTGAATGAATGATTTTGACAAATGGGAGCGTGTGTGGAAACACCGGGAGTTTGGTAAACCACTTTTATCTGGTTTAGTATTCGTAAAGAATTCTTTAAGGTAAAGTTTTGTTGGATTAGCTTGTCTGTTGAAGCATAAGTGGAAAGCAGGAGAGCAGGAAGTGAAGAATATTTAACAACAGAGGCTTCCAGCTCTGGCCATAAAGGTTTATCTTGGGTCTCAGCACCTGCACATTTCCAGTATGTAAGAGCCCTGGAGTTAGCTGCCCGGTAGTAATGTTTGAAATTTGGCAGACCAAGACCGCCCTTCTTAAGAGGTTTGTGTAGGTGAGCCTTGGATATCCTGTGTGATTTGTAGCCCCACACAAAGGGCAATATGATAGAGTCAAGTTTCTTGAAAAAGGATGCACTTAAATATATAGGCAGGTTTTGAAAAAGATATAGAAACCTGGGTAGGCTCACCATTTTAATCATATTTACCCGTCCAATCATGGATAAGGGCAGTGTCCTCCAGGACTCAATATTTGTTCTGAGTTTTTCTAATGATTCTATAAAATTAAATTTGAAAAGATGCTTTGGGTTCTTAGTCAGTTTAATCCCCAAGTAGGTGAAACAGCCCTTCCCTACTCTAAAAGGCTGAGAGAGGGTGGGAGCCTCTTGTTTTTGAAGGTTCCCGAACCATTCTGAGCAAAGTCGGTGTAAGGATATCTCGGAAGGCTTTGTAGAACTCTGGCCCGAACCCGTCCGGTCCAGCTGCCTTGTCGGTGGGAAATTCTGTGATGGCATCCTGTAACTCAGAGAACAAAAAATCCAAATCCAAATTCTCCCTGAAAGCTGCAACTAACTGTGGGAAGTGAAGCGGATCAAAAAACTTCTCAAAATCTTCCTGTGTAGCTGTTGATTTAGAGGTGTAAATTTCTGAATAGAACTCACTAAATTGTTTGTTAATATCCTTTAAGTCTGTAAGCATCAGGCCAGATTTGGATTTTATTTTGTAAATGGCTCGTTTTGCTTGTCCTCCTTTTAACTGCCTTGCCAATAACTTCTGTGGTTTGTCACCAAACTCAAAGTGTCGCTGTTTAAGTTGAAGTAGTATGTTGCCAATTTGTTCCCCTAGAATGGAGTTGTATTCGTATTTCAATTTGAGAATGTTGTTATAATCTGATTGGAGCAAAGAGTTTTTGTAAGCCTGTTCAGTCGCTAGTAATTCTTCCTCAATCACTTCCAATCGACCTCGCTTAGGCCTTTTCAGAGTTGCTTCATAAGAAATAATTTGTCCTCTGATATACACCTTAAGTGTTTCCCACAGTGTTGAGTAATTGACCTCACCATTGTTGTTGGTCTCAAGGAACTGCGAGATGTGTGTCGTAATGTATTCTTTAAATGCCTGATCTTTGAGCAAAAAGGGATTAAAGTGCCAGTTATAGGGAGAGACGATTGAAGATTGAGATTGACAGGACTATGGTCAGATATTATTATGCTGTGATATTTGGTGTGGTCAATATTAGAGATTAATCTGGAGTCGACTAAAAAAGAATCCATCCATGTATATGATCTGTGTACATGGGAATAAAAAGAATAATCATCGTCAGATGGGTGTTGTAGTCTCCAAATATCCACCACCTTCTTCGACTTCATCAAATTGTTAAGAGTTTGCACAGGAAGAATATTGGGTGGGGGCAGAGGAGAACCTATCTAAATACGGGTCCAGGTAGCTATTAAAGTCACCCCCGATCAATATGTAGCTTGAATCGTTATCTGGGATCAATTCAAACACGTTACAGAAAAAACCTGGATCGTCCGAGTTCGGCCCATAAATGTTTACCAGTGTAATGGGAAGTAAATTGATATGCCAAGTTAAAATTATAAACCTGCCATTTGGATCAATTGTGGATGGGGGAAAATGAAAAGGCAGTCTTACGGAAGAGAATGGCAACGCCTCTGGCTTTGTATGTAAAAGGTGCCTGATAGACCTGTGAAATCCAATTATCCTTGAGTTTCCAATACTGAGTGGCTTTAAGGTGAGTTTCTTGTAAGAATATAATGTCAGATTTCAATGACTTCAAATGTGCGAAAACTTTACCTCGCTTTATTGGGTGACCGAAACCGCGCACATTCCAAGAGACCAAGGACATTTAGTCAAGAGTATTATTCATTTGTGGTACCTTTTGCATTGTAATGAAACACAAACTTAACATTCAGTCTGGCAGCCAGCAAAAAACCAAAAAAAAATAACATGAACAGTTAATAACTTTGTGAACAAAACCCCCACCCATTGCTTCCCCAAACGAAGCAGAGTTGCCCTCATCCTAATCTGGGACTGCCGAACAAAAGCGGAGAAAAACACCTCCAACTAACAGCCCCTCATTGGCACACATAATAAAGAACAAATTGAGGATAGAAAAAAGAACTGCCATGATTAAAGTCCACTCACAGCACGTTTAGACTCTCTTCATTTATGTTGTGAAAAATAGCCTTTCAAAGTTTTTGGTCTACAAAAGTCTTGGCTTCACCTGGGATGCTGAATACTTTTACTTGCCCTTGGTGATGAACATGGCGCCTGGCCGGGAAACGTAGCAAATGCCGGACCTCCTTCTCCCTCAGCAGTTGCAGCACCTCACGGAAACTCCGCTGTTGCTCCATAACCTCCGCGGTGTAATCGGGGAAGATTAAGATTCGATGACCTCTGTAATCCATCGAGAGTTGCCTCCCGAGCCGCAGAATCTTTTCTTTCTCCTGTGTGAAATGCACTCGTGCAATGATTGTGCGGGGCCTTGAGCCTTTCAGTGGTTTAGGCTGTTGTGTGCGGTGCGCTCTATCGATAACGACCGGCTTGGTGAAGTTGTCATCCCCCAGCAGATTGGGGATCAGGTTAGCGACAAATTCAGTCAGCCTCCCTTTCTCCTCGCCTTCTGGGACGCCAACAATCTTTATGTTATTGCGTCTGGATCTCCCTTGCAGATCTGAAAGTTTGGCCCACAGCCTTTTATTTTCTTGCTGCAGCTCAGCAACTGAAGTTTCCACGGCGTGGATTCGCTGTTCGTGGTCGGCGGTCTGATTTTCGGTGCTCGCCAGTCTCTCAGTGAGTGATTGCTGGATGGACAACAGACTCTGGAAACTGTGCTCAAACTTGTCAAACCGCACGTTGAAGGACTGCAAGAGCTTGTTTGATATTTTCTGCAAAATAAGAGGAAGCTCGTCTTCCTCTTCGGCTGACGACATGCCTGGAGGGTTCTTGCTAGCTTGGTCCCGGCTAACGTTAGCTGCAGCATCGGGTAGCGGGCGAGCGGCTTCCTTCCCGCTTCGTGCTGTTTTACTGGGCATGTTCATGTTACACTTTTTGGTGGCATAAGAGAGAAACAAACAACGGAGTTCTTGCAACAAAAATTGAGAGTCAAGCGTTCATAAAGGCAGTTTTAACTCGTAAAGTTTGGTGTGCAATGAGGAGCTTGAAAAACACGTCTATACTGCACGCATCTCACTCGCATTTGGATTTTCAAACGACCTTTAACAAGGTGCCACACATGAGATGAGGCTGCGTAACAAGTTAAGAGCCCATGGTATAACAAGAAAGATACTAGCATGGATAAGGCAGTATCTTTATCAGACTGGCAGGAGACAAAGAGTGGAAATAAAGCGAGCCTTTCTGGTTGGCTGCCGGTGGCTCGTGGTGTTCCACAGAAATCTGTGTTGGAACCACTTTTCTTAAACTTCATACATCAATGACCTCCATGAAGGAATTGATGCCTGAAAAGTTTGCAGAAGAGATTTACCAGTACTCTGCTCAGACTTAGGGGCCGGAGCCACGATGAGAGATTGTATAAATAGATTTTATTCACTGGAATGTATGAGATCAAGGGACGACCGGATGGAAGAGTTGAAGAACATAAGTGGTGTAGACAAAAAAAAAGACCATTTTTCCCCCCAAGGAGATAGTGCTGCAACAAGAGGGCATAGGTTTAAGATCAGAGCTGAGAGATTTATAAAGGACATCAGGGCCATCTTTTTCATGCAATGAGTGGTGTGTATTCAGAATGAGCTAACCAAGATTGTGATTGAGAAGGGGCATTAGCATCATTTTAAAGCGTTGTGATAAATACATAGAAAGGAGAGATCTCGAGGGCCATAGATCAAACAGAGACAGATAAGACTATCTTGGACAAGATGGGCCAAAAGGCCTGTTTCCCTGCTGTTCAACTGTTCCCAGAAGTAGTTCAATGTTTGGCCAGAACTGGAGGTGTGTGGAGATCATGGGAGAGTTGAGGAAGCCCCAGAAGATCTTGTAACAGGCTAAACCCCTGAGACAGGCATCACTGGCCATCTTGATAAGGGACTCAGTTGGCCACAAGATTGATTTGCTCAGAACGGGAATCGGGTTTATGATCACTGTGTGGCAGGGGTTCTTAATGATGGATTCCACCTTCTTGAAACACTGCTGACCCCAAGGAGAGGACTGGTGTGTGTTCCCTCAATTTCCCATTCCTGAAGTCCACCATCATTTTCTTGGTCTTACTGATAAGGAAGGTTACTCAATGAACTGTGGCAGGCTAACCTGTGTGTCTGTTATCCCTTCCTTCAAGCTGTCCGGACTGCTCACGTGCTGCAAGGTCATCCATTGCAGCAGGTTTGAAGGTGCCACCAGCAACCAGCTCCTGGATGAGATAGTATCCTTCGTGGAAACTACGTTCGATAAACTGGTGCAGGACTCAGGTAATTGGAGACTGGAAATATATCAAAGTTCAAAGTCTTCACTCTGTCAATACAAACGCTGTTCCATAAAGTTTCTCAGTAAAAGGGCCAACAACGACAGAGCACTCTGTCTGAACTTGATAGTTGGGTGAGTTCCAGAAATGGAGATCTGGGATGGAATTTGCAGTTGCTTGGAAACGTGGTGTTATGGTGTACATTTGTTAAAGTCAAACATTACAGTGAAATAACCACAAAGTTTGATGAGGGAAATGTAGGTATGTGCTATATAAAGGTAAAGTTATAGGTGAATTAATTCAAAGTAATTTTATTATCAAAGTACATATAAACATAGCATGTACTACCTCACACTTTCCCACTATCACCAACTCACAGGGAAGGGAGGCTTCTGTTAAGTAATAACACCCCCAGTCGCTGGTTATGGATGGGACTCTTACCAGCCCTAATCCCCTGGATACCTGCCCACAGTTCACCTGCACATTCCCCATCCCTCCCCGACCGTCCTTGCCTAACACCAATGTTACCTCCTGCTTGATGGCAGCATTGAGAACAGGGAGTGGCCTGGATGGTGTGGACCTTGGTCCCTGATCTTGATCATTGCTGGGGTTAGAGGTCAGATGAATCCACCAAATTCAGGGTGGACTCTCATGGAGCCTTTATCAGCGATCCTTCCCGTCTCGCGCATCCTGCTGCCTGAGGGGACAGACAAGTGTGAGGTAATGCATTTTGTAGTGCAAATTATGACAGAATTTACAAAGTAAATGGCACAGACCTCAGGAGTGTTGACGTACAGAGGGACGATGAGGTGCAAGTCCAGTGCTCCCTGACACAAGTGGAGAGGATGGTGAAGAAGTCATTTTGCTTGTCTTCATAGCCAAGGCATTGACTGTAAGTACTGGCTGTCACATTCCTAACTGGCTGTCCCACTACCTCACCCAGCATTCCTTTCTCTCTGAGGACCACCTTCCCTCACTCCATCTCCACCTGCTCTCGCACACACACACACACACACACACACACACACACACACACACACACACACACACACCAGCAGAGATACACACATACAGACACTCATTACACACAAAGCACACACAGTAATGTGTGAGAGGTTGCATCTGAGTCCCTGACTCTCCTCCCAACCCTGCCACATTTCACACCGTCCCTCCATCTCCAATTCACAGGGAAGGGAGGCTTCTGTAAGGCAGTAACACCCCAATCGCTGGTTGTAAACCAGACTCTTATCAGCCCGAATCCCCTGGATACCCACCCACAGTTCACCTGCACAATCTCCATCTCTCCCCAACCGTCCTTGCCTAACACCAATGTAGTTCCTGATACGTTTGTATCTACAACTTCAAAGAGCCTTTGAAGGAGGTTGTCCTAAACCAAACCTGTCTGGAACCACACAGAACAGTAACCCCATTAACCGTTTCAGTGCCTTGTAATCACCGCAGATACAAACACTCTCATTACTTGCTGATATGTAGTGATAATGAAATAAGTTTTAAAATAGTTTCTCATTTTGTCTCTCTCTCTGTGACACACAGACACACACTTTCATCCCATTGCCCATCCTTCCTCTTCTTCCCCGACTCCCACTCTTTGTCCTCCCTCTCACACTCCCACCGTTTCTCCTCCCCACCCTCTTCCTCCTGCCCTCCCACCACAATGCCTGCAGTGGCCCTCAATGTTGGGCAGGAGATAGACATGTACCACGGTAAATTGTGACAATGGTTTCGCTGGTGAGAACCTGAAGACAAAGTTCCTGCGACAGAGAAAGCCCACATTTGACCCGAGAACATCCAGTTGGGACCCTGGCTGAACTGAAAGAAGCTGCACGTGAAGGTAAGAGCAGGAAACGTTGAGCAGGTTGGAAAAAGTCCCTTCAGCCCATCAAGTAAGACTGGCCCATCACAGGAAGGACGTGGAGGCTTTAGAGAGGGTGCAGACAGGGTTCACTGGGACAGTGCCTGGATTGGAGGGCATGCATGATAAAGAGAAGTTGAGTGAACTTTGGGTGCTTTTTCCTGGACGCTGGAGGCTGAGGGGGGGTCTGATATGTTTATGAAAGTATGAGAGGCTTAGATAGAGGAGGTAGCATTTAATTACTAGTTTAAATGATTCAGAGAGGCTTGCTGCTCAGTGACATAGCGGTTAGCGTAACGCTTCACAACACTAGCTGTAAGATCAGGGTCCAATTTCCACTGCTGTCTCTAAGGACTTTGTACATTCTCTCCATGACCACATGGATTTCCTCCAGATGCTCCTGTTTCCTCTCAAGTTCCAAAGATGTATGGCTTACGATTAGTAAATTGTGGGCACATAAACCAAAGTATTGACACAAATTAGTAAATAAAATATAATTCAAAATGCATGTCGAGTGCAGCACAAGTAAACAGTAAACAGGGGAGTAAACAGGAAATAGTTCACTGTCCTAGAGCTGAAATGTCGGTGGAGACAGGGGATTTAGTAGTCTCTCAGTCTGAGGGAAGAAGCTGGTATCCAGTCTGGCTGTCCTAGTCCTGGTGCGTCTGTACTTTCGTCCTGATGCTAGTGGGTTAGAGAGATTGTGGGATGGGTCAACAATGCTTTGGTCCCTGTTCAGGCAGGAGCAAAGTGCAGGGAGAAAGCAGTGAAGGGAGAAGGCTCAGAAGGAACTGGCAGGATCTGCAAAAGCACTGAAAACAGAGCCATCTGAGGGTACATGTTAATGGCAGGATTCTCAGCAGTGTGGAGAAACAGAGGGATCCTGGGGTGCACATTCATAGATCCCTCAAATGTACCACACAAGTTGATTTGGGTGGTTAAGAAGGTATCTGGTGTGTTGGCCTTCATTAGTCAGAGGATTGAGTTCAAGATCAGTGAGGGAATGTTGCAGCTCTATTAAAACCCTGGTTAGACCACACTTGGAATATTGTGTTCAGTTCTGATCACCTCGTTATAGGAAGATTGTGGAAACTGTTCAGTGTTCTCAGTACAAACTGGTAACTGTGTTGCTATTACTGTGACAGTGATTAGGGTTTTCCCGGTTGGTTAAGGACTGAATGGCTGAAGGGAAGTAGCTGTTCTTGAACCTGGTGGTGTGGGACTTCAGGCTTGTACACCTCCTGCTCGATGGTAGCTGCATGAAGATGGCACGGCCCGGATGCTGGGGACCTTTGATGATGTGTGTTGCCTTGTTAAGGCACATTCCAGACAGTGTGTTGAAGAGAGACTGATGGTTGGGTGTGTCCGTTGGGGAAGGATGTAGAGTGATGTGGTGGAGAGCGATGAGACGTGGGGAGTAGACAAGGGGTAAAGAAGCTGTGGTGGGGGAGTGTGGACAGTCATTGGAGAAGGGTGATGGACGTAGTGGTGAGAGAGAGTTGAGCTGGGTGGAGAGGGATGTTGGGGAGAGCCAACTCTTCTCATAACCAAGGGATGCTGGGTGTTTGAGTTGTTGTGTGATGGCCTCTCTCACTCTGTTCTACCCGCAGGATACCACCACATCCACCATCTGTCTGCAAACGGTGAACTCCTGCCCTCTGCCTCGCTCTCCACCCACATCATGATCGAATGAATCCTCGTCGTCATCATCTCCTCCGCTTGGATTCCTGACTTACCAGGAGCTGGAACAGAGAACCACCTTGACCAGACGGAGATGGACAGAGGGACAGTGGGAGTGGGTTGGGGTCGATTGAAAGAAAGAGGAGGGAGGTGGGAGGGGGAGGGTGAAAGAGATATTGGGAGATAAGAGGGAAGGGGAGTGGGGGGGATATAGATTCATATATAGATGGGGGAGGTGTACGTTGTTTCTGGGGGGCTGGGGAGAAGGGAGTTTTCAATGCTGCTGCATGTCTTGGTCAAATGTACTTCCTGTCCTTTTCATTATCCACATCTATTCACGTTTAACACTGGTCAGAGGACAGAGAAGAGATTACTCACCAAGTCAGGAACTGATAGATTGCAAGCATTGTGAAAAACTCTCTACATGTTCAATAAAAATAATTTTACAACAGTCACCACTTGTTCTCGTCTTTTTGGGGAGACAGAGATAGGGAGATGAAAATGGAGAAGGGATTATTCTGGAATTGTGTAGAGCACTGTGCACATCATAGCTTGAGGACTGGACACTGTTCCAGTCTGCACATTACAAGGAAGAAGTGACTGCACTGAAAAATTCCATCAGACCTCTCCTCCGTTCTAAGTGGCCATGCCTCTTCTTTGAGAGCGAGCCCGTTAGTCCTGGATCCCCATGATAGAAAATATCCTCTCAACATTCACTATCAAGGTCTTTCCTCAGTCGATAGTTTTTTTTAAATGAGATCCCCGCTCATTCTTGGAGATTCCAGCAAGTAACGGCCCAGCGCCATCAATCACTTCTCATACCATATGCCTTTCATTACCAGAATCTTTCTCCTATCTTCTCCTTTGTCTTTTCTGCTTGTTATTTCCTCAAAATATTCTAACAGATTTGTCTGGCACGATTTTCCCCAAAGAAAAGCATGTTAATTTTGGCCTTTGTTATCATGTACCTCCAAGTATCCCGAAACCACATCCATAATCGTCTCCAATATCTTCCCAACCACTGAGGTCAGGTTTATTCACCTGCAGCGCATATAAAAAGTATTCACCCACCTGAGAAGTTTTCATGTTTTATTGTTTTACAACATTGAATCACAGTGGATTTTATTTGGCTTTTTTGACACAGATCAATAGAAAAAGACTCTCACGTCAAAGGGAAAACAGATCTCAACAAAGTGATCACTATTAATTACAAATATAAAACACAAAGTACTTGATCTCACAAGAATTCACCAGCCACCCCACCCACCTGATATAATTTGCTAGTGCTACCGACAGGCAGGACAGGAGCAAAACACAGGACTCAGAAATCTGCTCTTCTGGATTGTTTAATTCTGAGATTAAATTGTTTAATCGCTATTTTCTTGCTTTAATCACTTGCTCTACCCTATTAGTGTTTATACGCAAGTTTAATATGCTCGAGTGAATTTTACATTGAGCTCAGAAAACTTCAGATTAAAACAACAGAAACCAAGAGGCTGGAAAAATAGCTGAAAATTGGTAGTTGGAACTTAATGCAGACAAGTATGAGGTGATGCACTTTGGGAGGACAAACCAGGGTAGGATAAACACAGATAATGGTAGGGCACCGAGGAGTGCGGGTAAACAAAATGATCTGTGAAAACAGATCCATAATTCCTGGGTGACATGACAGGTAGATGGGATAGTAAGGAAAGCTTCTGGCATATTGGCCTTTATAAATCAGAGTCACCAGTGCAGGAGTTGGTATATTATTTGGAAGTTGTTTGAGATTTTGCTGAAAGAATTTTGAGTATTGTGTATAGTTCTGTTTCTATACTCATAAAAAAGATATCAATAAAGTTTAAAGAGTACAGAGACATTTTACAAGGATGTTTCCAGGACTTGAGGACATGATTTATGGGGAAGGGTTGAATGAGTTAGGACTTTATTCTTTGGAGCGGAGGAGAATGAGGGAAGATTTGATAGAGGTATATAAAATAATTGGGGGTGTAGAGAGGGTAAATGAAAGCAGGCTTTTTCCACCGAGGTTAGGTGAGACGAGAATTAGAAGTCATAGGTTAAGGATCAAAGGTGAAATATTTAAGGGGAACCTACAGGGCCATTCCTTCACTCAGTGGAGTAAGTGCGGAACGAGCTACCAGTGGAAGTGGTGAATATGGGTTTGATTACAACATTTAAGATAATTTTGGATAATACATGGATGGGAGTGGATGGAGGGTTATTGTTCAAATGGGACGAAGCAGAATAATAGTTTGACATGAATTATAAACTAAAACTTCATGTTACTTTTTCCAAACAGAATTTGCTACTAACACAATTAAAATCCTTTGCATGGTTGTCTGCATTTGAAGTGTTCATGTAGAGAACTGGAAATGTTTTATTGGAAGAAATGGGATTAGGAAATAAAATGGGAGAATTGACACAACATGGGAGATGGGAAGAAAGGCTGTTGTGTCAAGATAGCAATGTCAACTACTAAAAATAATAAAGGCATCTGTTAGTCTTGTGAGACCATGGATCTGGGCCTGGAAAGTCTTCACTCTCCAGGGCGCAGGCCTGGCCAAGGTTGTACGGAGAACCAGCAGTTGCCCATGCTGCATGTCTTCCCTCTCCACGACACCGATCTTGTCCAAGGGAAGGGCATTAGGACCCATACAGCTTGGCACCAGTATGGTTGAAGAACAATGTGTGATTAAGTGCCTTGCTCAAGGACATAACACATGTTGCCTCGGCTGGGGCTCAAACTCATGAACTTCAGGTCGCTAATCCAATGCCTTAACCACTTGGCCACGTGCCCACCACAGTGTCAACTAACAATAACATTTCCTCAATAAATATGCAGGCATAAAGAATCCATCCTCAGTCAACTCTCAGTAAAGTAATGACAGACTTTTTATGACCATCGTCCTGTATGATTTGATTTCAAAAGGGCCAGGCGTGAACGTTCCATCAGTGTGGATGTGACTGTTGTCATCAGTGGGAGGAGGTGGTGTCCCAACCTGCACTCCAGATCGTTGAGCTTCTTAAAGGCATGGAATGCTGTGTTAGTGTTTAATGAGGGAGATGTGAGGTGTATATCACTGTGACATAGACACTGACAAGCTGTACAGACTGTAGCCATCAGCAGCAAAACACAGTGCAGCAGGAAAACAAAACTCAGCATCTGATCAGAAGGAAACAAGGAGGGAATCAGGCTTCACTCAGAGACCACATTTGCATTGAATTTTGGCAACTTGTGACACGTGTTCTGCAGTTAGTAGCACGACAAGCAGAGCCACTGCTTCAGGTCCAGCGTCCCAGGTGTAATCCTGACCTTGGGTGTTGTCTGCCAGCAGTTTGCACACTTCTCCTGTGAATGCCCAGATAGTGGAGAGCACACCTGTGGCTGTCCCCCTCAGCAACAAATATCTTGTTCTGGATGCTGTTGAGGGGGATGACCTGACAGGGGACGCCCACGGTGACCGGGTCTCTGGCACTGAGCCTGGCGCTGTTGTGCAGGAGAGAAGGAGAGAGAAGAGAAATGCGGTAGTCGTAGGGGATTCCATAGTCAGGGGAATGGACAGGAGATTCTGCGAGCCTGATAGAGATACCCGCATGATGTGTTTCCTCCCAGGTGCCAGGGTACGGGATGTCTCGGATTGGGTCCTGAATATTCTGAAGGGGAAGGGTGAGCAGCCAGTTGTCTTGATGCATGTTGGTACCAATGACATAGATAGGACAAAGGAGGAAGTCCTGGAGAGAGATTTCCAGGAGTTAGGAAGGAAGCTGAGAAGCAGGACCTCCAGGGTAGTAATCTCGGGATTGCTACCAGTGCCATGTGCTAGCGAGGGCAAGAATAGTAGGATCAGGCAGATGAATGCGTGGCTGAGAGACTGGTGTAGGGAGCAGGGCTTCAGATTCTTGGATAACTGGGATCTCTTCTGGGGGAAGTATGACCTGTTCAAAAAGGACAGGTTACACCTGAACCCCAATATCCTGGCGGGAAAGTTTAATAGAGCTGTTTGGGAGGGTTTAAACTAATTTAGCAGGGGGATGGGAACCGGAATGACAGAGCGGAGGAAGGGGAAAACAGAAATAAATCAAAGATAGTGAGCAGTAAAGATGTCAGGAAAGACAGGCAGGTGATGGGGCAAATGTGTAGCCATTGGGATGAGTTGCAGTGCAATAAAGTTGCAGTGAAATCAAAGCGAAAAGTACCAAATACTGGTCTTAAGGTGTTGTATTTAAATGCACGCAGCATAAGGAATAAGGTGGATGATCTTGTTGTACAGCTACAGATTGGCAAGTATGATACTGTGGCCATCACTGAGACGTGACTAAAGGATGCATGTCTCTGGAGCAGAACGTCCAAGGATACACGGTGTATCGGAAGGATAGGAAGGTAGGCAGGGGGGAGGCGTGGCTTTATTGGTAAGAAATGACATTAAATCATCAGTAAGAGGTGATACAGGATCAGAAGGTGCAGGATCTTTATGGGTTGAGCTAAGAAATTGCAGGGGTAAAAGGACCCTGATGGCAGTTATTTATAGGCCTCCAAACAGCTGCAGGGATGTGGACTACAAATTACAACAGGAAATAGAAAAGGCTTGTCAGAAGGGCAGTGTTATGATAATTGTGGGTGATTTTAACATGCGAGTGGATTGGGAAAATCAGGTCGGCACTGGATCTCAAGAGAGAGAATTTGTAGAATGTCTGCGAGATGGCTTTTTAGAACAGCTTGTTGTTGAGCCCACTGGGGATCGGCTGTACTGGATTGGGTATTGTGAAATGAACCGGAGGTGATTGGAGAGATTGAGGTGAAGGAACCCTTAGGAGCCAGTGATCATAACATGATTGAGTTCACTGTGAAATTTGAAAAAGAGAAGCCGAAATCTGATGTGTCAGTATTTCGGTGGAGTAAAGGAAATTACAGTGGCATGAGAGAGGAACTGGCCAAAGTTGACTGGAAAGGGACACTGGCAGGAAAGACGGCAGAGCAGCACTGGCTGGAGTTTATGCGAGAAGTGAGGAAGGTGCAAGACAAAATGCCAAAAATGAAGAAATTTTCAAATGGAAAAAGGATGCGACCGTGGTTGACAGGAGAAGTCAAAGCCAAAGTTAAAGCAAAGGAGAGGGCGTACCAGGAAGCAAAAATTAGTGGGAAGTCAGAGGATTGGGAAGTTTTTAAAACCTTACAAAATGAAACCAAGAAGGTCATTAAGTGGAAAAAAATTAACTATGGAAGGAAGCTAGCAAATAATATCAAAGCGGTTACTAAAAGCTTTTTCAAGTATACAAAGAGTAAAAGACAGGTGAAAATAGAATAGATATAATAGATATAGGACCGATAGAAAATGATGCTGGAGAAATTGTAATGGGAGATAAGGAGATGGCAGAGGAACTGAATGAGTATTTTGCATCAGTCTTCACTGAGGAAGACATCAGCAGTATACCAGACACTCAGGAGTGGCAGGGAAGAGAAGTGTGCGCAGTCACAATTACGACAGAGAAAGTACTCAGGAAGCTGAATAGTCTACAGGTAGATAAATCTCCCGGACCAGGTGGAATGCACCCGCGTGTTCTGAAGGAAGTAGCTGTGGAGATGGCGAAGGCATTAGCGATGATCTTTCAAAAGTCGATAGATTCTGGCATGGTTCCGGAGGACTGAAAGATTGCAAATGTCACTCTGCTATTTAAGAAGGGGGCAAGGAAGCAAAAAGGAAATTATAGACCTGTTAGCTTGACATCAGTGGTTGGGAAGTTGTTGGAGCCGATTGTCAAGAATGAGGTTACAGAGTACCTGGAGGCATATGACAAGATAGGCAGAACTCAGCATGGATTCCTTAAAGGAAAATCCTGCCTGACAAACCTATTACAATTTTTTGAGGAAATTACCAGTCGTCTGGACAAGGGAGAGGCAGTGGATGTTGTATATTTGGATTTTCAGAAGGCCTTTGACAAGGTGCCACACATGAGGCTACTTTACAAGGTAAGAGCCCATGGAATTACGGGAATGTTACATTCGTGGATAGAGCGTTGGCTGATTGGCAGGAAACAGAGAGTGGGAATAAAGGGATCCTATTCTGGTTGGCTGCCGGTTACCAGTGGTGTTCCACAGGGGTCCGTGTTGGGGCTGCTTCTTTTTACATTGTACATCAACGATTTGGATTATGGAATAGATGGCTTTGTGGCTAAGTTTGCTGACGATACAAAGATAGGTGGAGGGGCCGGTAGTGCTGAGGAAACAGAGAGTCTGCAGAGAGACTTGGATAGATTGGAAGAATGGGCAGAGAAGTGGCAAATGAAGTACAATGTTGGAAAGTGTATGGTTATGCACTTTGGCAGAAATAATAAACGGGCAGACTATTATTTAAATGGGGAAAGAATTCAAAGTTCGGAGATGCAACGGGACTTGGGAGTCCTTGTACAGGATACCCTTAAGGTTAACCTCCAGGTTGAATCAGTAGTGAAGAAGGCGAATGCAATGCTGGCATTCATTTCTAGAGGAATAAAGTATAGGAGCAGAGATGTGATGTTGAGGCTCTATAAGGCGCTGGTGAGACCTCACTTGAAGTACTGTGGGCAGCTTTGGTCTCCTTATTTAAGAAAGGAGGTGCTGACATTGGAGAGGGTACAGAGAAAATTCACTAGTATGATTCCGGGAATGAGAGGGTTAACATATGAGGAATGTTTGTCCGCTCTTGGCCTGTATTCCTTGGAGTTTAGAAGAATGAGGGGAGACCTCATAGAAACATTTCAAATGTTGAAAGGCATGGACAGAGTGGATGTGGCAAAGTTGTTTCCCATGAGGGGGGAGTCTAGTATGAGAGGGCATGACTTAAGGATTGGAGGGCGCCAATTCAGAACAGAAATGCGAAGAAATTTTTTGAGTCAGAGGGTGGTGAATCTGTGGAATTTGTTGCCACGGGCGGCAGTGGAGGTCAAGTCATTGGGTGTATTTAAGGCAGAGATTGATAGGTATCTGAGTAGCCAGGCCATCAAAGGTTATGGTGAGGAGGCGGAGGAGTGGGACTAAATGGGAGAATGGATCAGCTCATGATAAAATGGCGGAGCAGACTCGATGTGCTGAATAGCTGACTTCTGCTCCTTTGTCTTATGGTCTTATTGTCTTATGGTTTCCCACTGTGTCCCAAAAACACAGGGTAAGTTAGCTGAATTCTGTTAATCATCTGCAGTGTGGCTGGGTGGTGGGAGATTTGACAAGAGCTCATGGGCGAACGAGAGAACAGGTGGCAAGGAAATATTTAATTTTAATTATTTTTTCTTGAGAGGGGTAAGTATATTGATAGGATTGTTCTGAGACCTGGTAAAAACCCAATGGCTGAATATCCTCTTGTTGTATGTCATAGATATGAGAATTTACTTAAAGCAAAATTGTCCTGAATTATTGGGTCAGTTTCTATTCAAGCCATCAACAACTGGACTTTAGAAGCCCTGAACAAAGTGTTTCCAAATACTTCTATGGAAATAGTGACTTTATTTGTAAGAATATGTAATCCTTGGTACTGTCAGTACAGCAATATACAAAAGTAAGGTTTCATTAAACCTTTAATGGCTCTGTAGTTAAGAAGGCATACGGTGCATTGGCCTTCATCAATCGTGGGATTGAGTTTAAGAGTTGAGAGGTAATGTTGCAGCTATATAGGACCCTGGTCAGACCCCACGTGGAGTACTGTGTTCAATTCTGGTCGCCTATAGGAAGGACGTGGAAACCATAGAAAGGGTGCAGAGGAGATTTTCAAGGATGTTGCCTGGATTGGGGAGCATGACTTATGAGAATAGGTAGAGTGAACTCGGCCTTTTCTCCTTGGAGCGATGGAGGATGAGAGGTGACTAGATAGAGGTGTACAAGGTAATGAGAGGCATTGATCCTGTGGATAGTCAGAGGCTTTTCCCCAGGGCTGAAGTGGCATTGTTTTAAGGTGCTTGGAAGTAGGTACAGATGAGATGTCAGGGGTAAGTTGCATTGTTTTGTTTTATTTTGACACAGAGAGTGGTGAGTGCATGGGATGGGCTGCCAGCAGCGTTGGTGGTGGAGGCGGAAATGATAGGGTCTTTTAAGAGACTCCTGGATGGGTACGTGGAGCTTAGAAAAATAGTGGGCTATGGCTAAAGCTTTGGTAGTTCTAAGGTAGGGTCATGTTCGGCACAGCTTTGTGGGCGGAAGGACCTGTATTGTGCTGTATGTTTTCTATGTTTCTATGTTTTTCAAATGCTGGTCAAGCTTCAGCTGGAGTGCGCTGTTCATTCAAGTGTCACACTGGGCCAGACTTGGACAGTGTCAAGGTGAAAGACTTGAGTTATTTGTGTAGATTGGAGAAGCTCAGGTTGTTTTCTTCGAACACGGAACAGTACAGCACTGGACAGGCCATTTCACCCACGATGTTGTGCCAATGAATGCCAATTAATGCTAAACATCCTCCTGTTCCTCATCCACATCTCCCTAATTCCCTCATTCGCGTGTCTATTTAAAGTCTCTTACTCAACCAGACAGCTTCCTTTCAGTACTACTCCTGATAGTCTACTCCAGGTACCTACCACTCTCTTTGTTTAAAATAAAATGCACCTCCCATCCCCCTAAATCTCCCCACCCCCTCAAACCATAAAGGCATGTCCTCTGGTGTTTGACATTTCCACCCTTGGAGAAAAGATTCTAACTGTCTACACTATCTATGTGTCTCTGAATTATAAAAACCTCTGTCAAGTCTCACCTGTTCCTCTGATGCTTGGAGAGAACAACCCAAGTTTGTCCAACCTTTCCTTGTAGTTTATACACTCTAATCCAGTCAGCATCCTGCTAAACCTCTTCTGCACCCTCTCCAATCCTTCCACAATGGATCAACCAGAACTGCACGCAGTATTCCAAGTGCGGTCTCACGGAAGTTTTGTACAGCTGCAGAAATACTTCCTCACTCTTATACTCAATGTCCCTCCCAATGAAGGCAAGTGTACCATGTGCTGCCTTTACCAACTTAGCCACCTTCAGTGAACTATGGACCTGAACCCCAAGGTACCACTGTATCTCATTGTTATTAAAGAGTCTACCATTATAGTAAAAGAGAAATTATACTTTCTCCTTTCATGTGACTTCCCAAAGAGCAACATCTCACACTGCCCAGTTTGTATATGTCACCTTGAGATTCATTTTCTTGCAGGCATTTACAGGAAAATAAAGAAATACAATAGAATCTATTAAAAACTATAAATAAGCAACCTATGTGCAAAAGACGACGAATCAGGCAAACAATAAAACTGTTGTAACCTGTGCAGGTTCCAGGAAGCGGATGGTTATCCCGCGCAGAGCCGAGAAAGCCGCCGTTCTCCATCCTCATAAATCTGGTGTTTCCACCCTCCGGTGCCGCCAAATCTGTGAGATTGGGATGTCTCTCCCACCCAAGCTCCGGTTTGTGTGGATGCTGTGTGATTTGATGCCCTGTTACAGGAAATGACAGATCGCACACGTCGTACAGTTAAACAAAGTACATTTAGGAACAGTAACTTAACAAAGTGGTTCGGAAGAAAATGAGAAAAAAAAACAAAAAGGGCCCATTATTCTGAAACAGTCAATTGTGCACAGGTTGGGGCTGATCTTAAATGTTTGCCACTGGCTCGCTGGGCCCTCGGTCTGTGTGAAAGCACACACCACTTTCCGATCGTCGCTTGAAATCCATCCCGAAGAAACGGATCTCCCACCGGAGTATTGGTTATTCCTTCTGGAAACATTCATCTGCACAAACCACCTTGTGCAACAGGGACGGCATCCTCAGCCATCTTTCCCCCGTCTTCTTCCAGCTTCCCGCCAACGGAGCCAGCGTTCTCCAGAACCTTCTTCCAATTCCACTGTCCCGACTGGCTGACAGTACATTCCTAAATTGAATAACAAGCCCCTTATCTCAGCTCAGACCCAAACAAGCTGAAAGCACAACAGACTGCTCTTAAAGAGCTGCTGAAGTGAAATAGCCACAGTCAAAATCTGAAGCAGAATACTGAGGATGTGACTGTAGAATCCTTGAAAGTGATTCTCTCGGTTGTGTATAAAGGTGATTCCGCCTTGCCCCCTCCCCTCAGTCCAGGGGCAGACACTCAGCATGGAGGTCGTATTGTACAGCGAGTAAAAGCCTTTCAGTATTTTACCCAACCTCAGTCTTTCGGAGTTATTGAAGGTGCTTCACAAAATATTCAAAATTACATTTATTATCAAAATATGTATAAACTATACAACCTTGACCCAGGAGGGATTTCAGCAGAGTACAGGACAGCGTTTGTCTAATGGCAGAGCAGTTGGTAACTAGAAGCAGCTGTGACGAGAATACACATAAAATTAAGATGTTTGCTGGCCTGGGTTAGCATCAGTGACATCAGCAAGTGGTCTGCCACCTGTCCTCAGGGGAAGGAGAGATAAGGAACAATGGAGCAGCGTCTGGAGATGTGTAACGAAGGGACGTGGGAGAGAGAGCTGTCTGGAGCAGCTCCCCCCTTTGAACCTTGAACTGTTTGAAGTATGGACAGGCGATACCCCAGCAGGGGGATAAAAAGGGACAGGTTCGCTAAGGCAGGACACACACGCCACCCGAGGTAACGAGACCCTGGAAGCGGTGCGCCTCTCACGAGTCGGTGGGAAGTATCAGACAACGGCCAGGGTGGAAAGGTACGGTCAGCGGGAACCCGATGTGTGTCCGCCCTTGCCTGGGTGCCGGGTTCACTGCAGAGGATCGACCGCATCTGGAGGAGGGGTCACAGTCGGTGACCTCAGGTGACATCACCAAGGACCCGCCCAAAAGCTGCTTGTGAGCCATCTCGCTGGTCTGTGAGTGAAGCCGTTCTGAATGATCAGTTGTTCCTGTTCTATCTCTCTCTTCCCCCCACGTTGTCCATCGCCAGGGCAACGATTACTGCGAACTGAACTACTAAACTGGACTGAACTTTGAGTCACTTTGAAATTTGGTCATTTACCCCTCGACAACGATGGAGCTTGATTGATGCTGTTATCTTAATTCTGTGCACATGTGTGGTTATCATTGTTGAACTGTTGCATTTATTATCCTTTCGATTACTGTGTTGCTTGTTTCTTTAATAAAACTTTCTTAGTTCTAGTACTCCAGACTCCAACTGAGTGATCTATTTCTGCTGGTTTGGCAACCCAGTTACGGGGTACGTAACACAGCATTCATGGTAATTAGTAAAAACTGGTAAAAAATTACAGCAGTCCGTCCAGTACTGGGGTAATCTCCAACACTACAGAGGTGTAAAGTATAGCAGTCCATCAGGTACTGGGGTAATCTCCAACACTACAGAGGGGTATAGTACAGCAGTCTATCCAGTACTGGGGTAATCTCCAATACTACAGAGGTGTAAAGTATAGCAGTCCATCAGGTACTGGGTTAATCACCAATACTACAGTGTGGACCAATACTACAGAGGCATATAGTACAGCAGTCTATCCAGTACTGGGGTAATCTCCAATACTACAGTGTGGACCAATATTACAAAGGCGTATAGTACAGCAGTCTATCCAGTACTGGGGTAGCCCCCAGTACTACCGTGCAGTCCCCCGAGTAATTTGCTGATTTTCCCAGCAATAAAGAAAATAAAGAAAACAAGTCAGCAAAGTGAACCAAACAAAGAGCAAAAATTAAAATCTCTCCTCCTGTTGTGCTGCGGATTGGAGTCAGTGCAGGGCAAATAAATTAGACAGGATGCACCCAGACCCAAAGGCCCTGGAGAGACTGACTTCCAGTCTCCCCACTGGAATTCAGAATGATTACTATTTATTTTGCAGCAAATCCGATTGAATTCTAAATGGAGGAACATTGTATCATTTTTAATGCATGCATTTCTAAATGTCTATAAACGAGGACTGAGTGTCCTCATAATCTAATCTAAAAATGTTGTAAAGAGTGCACAAGCACTTTTTATATAGTATAGATAAAAGTACAGAGAGATGTAACCCTCTCCTTTCCACAATCTAGGCGATACTTTGTCATCCTCTCCTTTCCTCAGGCTGGGTAATACCTTGTAAACCTCACCTTTCCACAAGCTGGGCCATAGATTGAAACCTTATCCTTTCCACAAGCTGGGCCATACTCTGTAACCCTCTCCTTTCCACAAGCTGGGCCATACTCTGTAACCCTCTCCTTTCCACAAGCTGGGCCATACGCTGTAAACCAGGGTCTCCTCTCCAAACCGCAGAAACACCTGCTGCTTGCCCTCTGTGTGGTACAAGTTGTTTCATCTACTGTGTAATTGGTGCCAAGTATGGGATTTTTCTACCACAGGGAAGTTGATAAAATCTATTCCTGACATCAATCAGGTTTTGTGCAAGTTGTCCTCCTTCTTTCATTTAGTTATTCAATGAAATGTTTATAGCTGAAATTCTAAGCCTTATTTAAGTGTCTGTTGCTGATTCCCCAGCCTTCAGTTCCCACTCTCGGGGATGCCAGCTCCCAATTGACATTGTAAGGCTCACACACCTTCTCCCATATCCCAGTCCACACATCTTCCCCCATGTTCCAGTCCACACACCTTCTCCCATATCCAGTCCACACACCTCCTCCCGTGTCCCAATCCACACACCTTCCCCCATGTCCCAGTCCACACACCTTCTCCCATATCCCAGTCCACACACCTTCTCCCATATCCAGTCCACACACCTCCTCCTGTGTCCCAGTCCACACATCTTCTCCCATGTCCCAGTCCACACACCTTCTCCCATATCCCAGTCCACACACCTTCTCCCATATCCCAGTCCACACACCTCCTCCTGTGCCCCAGTCCACACATCTTCTCCCATATCCCAGTCCACACACCTTCTCTCATGTCCCAGTCCACACACCTCCCCCAAGTTCCAGACCACACACCTTCTCCCATGTCCCAGTCCACACACCTCCTCCCATATCCCAGGCCACACACCTTCTCCCATATTCAAGTCCACACACCTTCAAGTGTCCTTGCTGAGGAAAGTCACAATGGTCAGGTCTCTGGCATTGAGTCTGTCTCTGACTGAGAAGGGAACGGGGGAGAAGAGGCACCCTGTGGTGATAGGGGATTCGTTCGCTCAGGGAACAAACAGCAGGTTCTGTGAGCAAGAACAATATTCCCGAATGGTATGCTGCTTCCCAGGTGCCAGGCTCCGTCTCATCTTGGATCGAGTCCTCGGCATTCTTATGTGGGAGGGTGAACAGCTACAGGTCATGCTTTATGTAGGCACTGCTGACATGAGAAGGATGAGTGACGAGGTTTTTCATAGGGATTTCAGGAAGTTGGGTGCTGGATCAGCTGTTAGGGAATGAGGCAGGACCGCTGACAGATGCTTGTGTAGGGAAACATTTTGCATCCAGTGGCCACAATGCCACTAGCTTCAAAGTAAATATGCAAAAAGATAGGTCTGGGCCACGGCTTGATATTCTAAATTAGAGAAAGGCCAGTTTTGATGGTATCAGAACTGATCTGGCAAGTGTAGTTTGGGACAGGCTGTTTTCTGGCAAAGGTCTACTTGGAAAGTGGGAGGCCTTCAAAAATGAAATTTTGAGATTACAAAGCCTGTATGTGCCTGTCAGAATAAAAGGTAAAAACAACAGGGGTAGGGAACCTTGATTTTCAAGCGACATTGAGGCTCTGGTTAAGATTTAAAAAGGGGTGCATAACGGGTAAAGGCAAGTAGGATCAAACAAAGTGCTTATGGTGGACAAGAAATGCAAGGGAACACTTCAGAAAGAAATCAGGAAGGCTTAAAGATGGTGTGACATTGCTCTAGCCGATAAAGTGCAGGATAATCCTAAGGAATTCTACAAATCAGTGAAGGGCAAAAGGATTGCAAGGGACAAAATTGGTCCTCTGGAAGACCAGAATGGTCATCCTTGTGTGGAGCTAAAACAGATGGGGGAGATCTGAAATGAATTCTTTGCATCTGTATTTTCTCGGAAGACTGATACAGAGTCTATAGAAATGAAGAAAAGCAGCATCAACTCATGGACCCTGTAGAGATTGTGTGAGACAGCAGCTCCAATGTCATAAGGGGACGTGTCATAGGCCAGTGTGATGGGTAGAGATGGGTCATAATGGGTGAGCAGTTCATCTGATGTTATTCATCTCCTTGTTTTCTTAATGCTCTTTCAAATCTTTCTGACCAATCCCATTTTGTGACAGTACGTTCAATGGATGCAGCAGTGTAGTAATGTTTGGGAGAAACCGGCGGTAGTCGTTTCCCAGGCCCAAAGATGACATGGCTTGTGACACATTTTCTGGTTTGGCTGCCTGCAGCTCTGCTTCAGTCTTCTCTTGTGACTTATGTATGTCCTGCTTGTCAATGACATGTCCACAATATGAGATTTTATTCTTGAAAAACTCACATTTTATTTGCAGGGTGAGATTTTATTCTTGAAAAACTCACATTTTATTCACAAGGTGAGATTTTATTCTTGAAATACTCACTCTGCGGACAGGTGTGACATGCCTCAAGGAGATCTGTGACTTTTTTTGTGAGAATGATGTAATGGTCTTTTGGGGGTCACCTGATGCAATTTTCCCGCCGATGTGAGGTCACGTGATGACATGTGCACCACGGGTATATAAGGGAAGACCCCAGATGACGTAGTTAGTTTTTAGTTTTTAGATTTCCAGCTAGAATCTACTGTGTCTCCGTTTCTGTTGTGTATTTGTTTTTTATGACGCAGTTTCATTTTTAAAATGGTTGTTATGTTCTGTTGCAAGGTACAATAGTGCTGGATTGGAAATTTTTGCTAGATGTGTTGATGTACCTTATTCCAGCAGTAGTAAGGGAGAGTGAAGACTTTATCGAAGTACAGGACCCGAAGGATTGAGAGGAGTCAGCATCGTTCAGCAGTTTAACAAAGGATCGACCTTATTGAGTCTTTGTTGAAGGAGTAGTGACCTGCATCAAAGATAACTCTTGCCAAAAGAGCAAGGAGTTCATGCGGGATTTACTCTCTAGAAGAATATAAGGTCAGTTGTTTTAAACTGATTATTTCCTGCATCGTGAATCCTGTGAACAGAACCAGCAGGAGAGTCGTGTCCATGAAGAACTCCTTCTCCAGAGAAGTCTCTCCTAATTGAACGTATAAATCTGTTGGACTGTCGAATTTACCATTTTAAGAACTATATCTGACTTTACCGCTTTAAGAACTGTTTTCACATCTAACGCTTTCAGAACCAGTGCCCAGTGACGATTTGTTGAACGGCTGCACAGCGGTTAACTTCCGGTTAAGGTTTTTGTTTTTTATCGTTTATCCGTGTTTAATAAATGGTTGTTTTTATATAACCTGTCTCGATTGATATTCATTGTTGCCGGTTACGTAACACAGGCCATACTCACGCAGCCTAGGAAGCACTTTACCAATGTTCTGGAAGTGCTCTTCATCATTCTTGCCAGTCACAGTGATGTCATCAAGGTAACATTGTGTTCCTGAGATGCCTTGGAGCTCACTTTGCAAACTGATGGAGCTGATGCATTGCCAACGATGAGACGAATATACTGGAACAGCCCCTTCTGACTGTTGATTGTGAGGAGCTTCCTACTTAACTCCTCAATCTCCATTTGCAGATAGGCTTGTGACAAGTCAATCTCTGAAAACCTCTCCCCTCCTGCCAAAGATGCAAGAATGTCTTCTATTCATGGCAGGAGATGCTGTATAGTACACAGCACAGGACTGATCTCACTCTGAGGTCCCTGAAAACTCCAACAGCTCCGGCCTTCCATTTCTTCAACACTGGGACAATGGTCACGGCCCAATTGCTCCACTCCACCTTGGGGAGAATGCCAGATGCCTCCAAGCTCTGAAGTTCAGCATCCTCTTTAGAACGTAGTGTGTAAGGCACCAGACGTGTTTTATGGAATCTTAATGTTGCTGATCCATCCAGTTTAATTCAGACTGTCATGCCTTTGGCTTTACCAGTACCCTTCCCAAACAACTTCTCATTAGTATTGCTTGCTGACTTTTCAGGGGTTACGAAGTTGCATAAGAGCCTGTATCTTTCAGCACCCATTAAGCTGAGAAGTGTGGAGACTTTCTTTTCCTCATCCATGTCGTCCATGTTACAATGCAGTTCAACCCTCTTGATACGCAATACTGTCCTTGCCTGTGTGATGGCAGCATTGAGAACAGGGAGTGGCCTGGATGGTGTGGACTTTGGTCCCTGATCTTGATCATTGCTGGGGTTAGAGGTCAGATGAATCCACCAAATTCAGGGCGGACTCTCCCGGAGCCTTTATCAGCGATCCTTCCCGTCTCGCGCATCCTGCTGCGTAAGGGGACAAACAAGTGTGAGGTAATGCATTTTGTAGTCCAAATTATGACAGAATTTACAGAGTAAATGGCACAGACCTCAGGAGTGTTGACGTACAGAGGGACGATGAGGTGCAAGTCCAGTGCTCCCTGACACAAGTGGAGAGGATGGTGAAGAAGTCATTTTGCTTGTCTTCATAGCCAAGGCATTGAGTGTAAGTACTGGCTGTCACGTTCCTAACTGGCTGTCCCACCACCTCACCCAGCATTCCTTTCTCTCTGAGGACCACCTTCCCTCACTCCATCCTCCACCCGCTCTCGCGCGCACACACACACACACACACACACACACACACACCCAGTAATGGATGCAACCTCTTAGCTGAGTCTCTGACTCTCCTCCCGACCCTCCCGAATCTCACACCCTCCTGCCGTCGCCAACTCACAGGGAAGGGAGGCTTCTGTAATGTAATAACACCCCTATCTCTGGTTATGGACAGGACTCTTTCCAGCCCTAATTCCCTGGATACCCACCCACAGTTCGCCTGCACATTCCCCATCCCTCCACAACCGTCCTTGCCTAACATCAATGCAGTTCCTGATTCGTTTGCATCTACAACTTCAAAAAGCCTTTAATTGGGAGGTTGTTCAATCCCAAATGTGTCTGGTACCACACAGAACAGTAACCCCATTAACCGTTTCAGTGCCATGTAATCACCACAGATACTAACACGTTTGGTACTTGTTGATATTCAGAGTAGAGATGATAATGAAATAAATTTTAAAATATTTTCTTATTGTGCCATTCTCTCTCAATGACCCACACACTTTCATCCATTGCCCATCCTTCCTCTTTTTCTTCACCCACTCCCACTCTCTATCCTCCCTCTCACACTCCCACTATTTCTCCTCCCCACCCTCTTCCTCCAGTCCTCCCATCACAATGCCTGCAGTGGCCCACAATGCTGGGCAGGAGATATATATGTATCACAATAAATTTCATGACAATGGTTTCGCTGGTGAGATCCTGAAGACAAAGTTCCTGCGACAGAGAAAGCCCACATTTGACCCGAAGAACACCCAGATGAGACCCTGGCTGAACTGAAAGAAGCTGCACGTGAAGGTAAGAGCAGGAAACATTGGTCAGATTGGAAACAGTCCCTTTAGCCCATCGAGTAATGCCGACCCATCACAGGAAGGACGTGGAGACTTTAGAGAGGGTACAGACAGGATTCGCTAGGACAGTGCATGGATTAGAGGGCATGCGTGATGAACAGAAGTTGAACGAACTTTGGTTGCCTTTTCCTGGAATGCTGGAGGCTGAGGGGAACTCTGATACAAATTTATGAAATTATGAGAGGCATCGATAGATTAGGTAGCATTTAATTACTAGTTTAAATAATTCAGAGAAGTTGTGTGGCTCAGTGACATCGCAGTTAGTGTAACGCTTCACGACACTAGCTGTAAGATCAGGGTCCAATGTCCGCTGCTGTCTCTAAGGACTTTGTACATTCTCCCCATGACCACATGGATTTCCTCTGGATGCTCCAGTTTCCTCTCAAGTTCCAAAGATGTATGGTTTATGATTAGTAAATTGTGGGCATGAAGCTGGCACTAAAAATATGGCAACCTTTACGGTCCACCCCAGACTGTCCTTGTTGATTGTTGACACAAATGATGCATTTGACCGTGTGTTTTGATGTACCTATGATAAATAATGGTAGTCGCTTTAAAAGATTGGCACAGCCTCGTGGGCACAAGGGACTTCACTGTCCTATACTCTTCGATGTTCCCTGATCGTTAATTTCATCCAGTGGTCAAATTACTCAAGTTATTGTTGCACCACCCGGCCCTCACATCGTGTCCTTACCTCTCCACAGGTCATCTCTGCCCAGCAGCTCCCTCAGTCAAACATGCAAACCCAGCTCGGTGGTGGACCCGCTCATGAAGGTGCGGGTGTTGGAGTCGAACAAGACAATGATTAGAAAGTGTTGCCAACAATGATTATAAATTGATGCCACGTGCTTCCAATAATGGTAAGCATCGAATTGCTTGAGTATGGCTGGGGTTAATGGTAGTTGGTTGGGTTCAGGTCCAGCTCCTCTCAGTTCTGTGTAATACGAACAGCTCTTTGGATTCTGAGTAGTTTAGGGCCCCATAGCTAAAAAGGGATGTGCTGGGATTGGAGGCTAAAAGAATGATCCTAGGAATTAAGGGGTGTTTGATGGTTCTGGGCCTGTACTCACTGGAGTTCAGAAAAATGAAGAGCATCTCAGATTGAAAACTATTCAATATATAATGGCCTGCACCGAGTGATCGTGGAGATGATGTTTCAAATTGTGGGAGAGTCTAAGACCAGAGACCACAGCCTCAGAATGGACAGACCTTCTTTTAGATCAAATGTTGGTTGGAGTTTCTTTAACAGAGGATGGTGAATATATAGAATTCATTGACACAGTTGATGGAATGGTTGAGGAGATTGTATATTGTCCTTGTGACCATGTGGCTTTCCAACGCATTTTCTCTTCTCATCTCCCATTGGAAGATAGACCCATGGCCTATAAGCGAGTGCCAGTATGGCTTTGTGCATGGCAGATCTTTCCTTACCAATATAATTGATTTTTTGACAAGGTGATGAGAGAGATTGCCTAGGGTAGGGCAGTGGATGTTGTCTACATGGATTCATGGCGTCAAAGAGACCTTGCAGTTGAGGCAACACCACCTGTGAGCCTGTTGTGTTCATCTGTAGTTCCCAGCGCTCCTGATGCAGTCTCCTCTATATTGATGAGATACATCACAGATTGGGCACCGTTGTCAAGAACCTCTGCTCCACGCACAGAAAGCAGGATTTATTAGTGGCCAACTATTTTAATTGCTATTCCCATTTCTGTTCCAACATATTGGTCCATGGCCTCCTTTTCTGTCATGATGACACTACTCCTCTGGAGCAACACCTCTTATTCCATTGAGGTAGCCTCCAATCTGATGTCATGATCATCGATCTCTCCAAGTTCCCCTACTCCTCCACTTTCTACCATGGTCCACTCTCCTCTCTGATCAGACTCCTTCTCCAGTTCTTTGCCTTTTCCAGCTCTCACTTCCTAACTTCTCACTGCATCCCCACATCTCCCACCCACCTGTTTTCTCCTATCACCTTCTCACCTGTCCTTCTTCCCCTCCCACTATTTTATTATTCTGGCATCTTCCCCCTTCCTTTCCAGTCCTGATAAATAGTCTCGGCCTGAAACATTCACTGTTTATTCATTTGCCTAGATGCTGCCTGACCTACTTAGTTCCTCCAGAATCTGTGTGCATTGCTCTGGATATCAGCATCTTATGAGACTTTTGTGTTTATATTTGCAATATTATTTCAGAGGCAGTGTTGTCTGGATTTGAACCCATGTTACTGTCGGAGCTGCTAATGTTGTGTCTGACACGTCGTCTCCTTCACTGTTTCAGGCTTCAATCCCACGTGGAGCACAACCTTCCAGTTCGACGTGTACGTGTCTGAGCTGGCCTTTGTTCGCTTCCTGGTTCAAACTCTGACGACTTCTGGAGGAATGACTTCATCGGACAGTTCACACTGCAGTTCACTAGTATACAGCTGGGTATTGTGCCAGGATCCCACACCTTTGAAACTGGGAGATGCAGAAGGAAGATTGGGTGGTGGGAGTGAGCGGTTAGAGACCAAGACCGTCCCACTGAGGTTCATTGAGTCTCACCCCTTCTCCAGGGATGGAGTCATGTGTTCTGTCCCACCCTGTACTCTCCTCTACACACCGAAGCCTGCTGTTAAAGCTAATTTCAAGAGGACAAGAATATAAGAGCAAAGAAGTGATGCTGTGGCTTTATAAGGAATTTGTTGGACCACACTCAGAGTATTGTGAGCAGTTTTGTGCCCTCATCCAAGAAAAAAGCGTGCTGGCTTTGGAGAGGGTCCAGACGTGGTTCACGAGAATGATTCCATGAATTAAATGGTTAATGTACGAGGCTGTGGGCCTGTGCTCGCTGGTGTTTAGAAGAATGAGAAGCATTGAAATCTATCATATACTGAAAGGTCTAGATAGAGTGGATGTGGAGAGGATGTTTCCTTTCGAAGGGCAGTGTATCACCAGAGGGCGCAGCCTCAGAACAGCACGGCAGTGCTGAGGAGGTCATTTTTGAGCCAGACGGTGATGAATGTGTGGAATTCATTGCCACGAACGGCTGTGGAGGGCAGGATATTGGGTGTATTTAAAGTGGAGGTAGATAGGTTCTTGATTAAATTACAGGGAGAAGGCAGGAGAACTGGGTTGAGAGGGGTAATAAATCACCCATGATGGGCCAAATGGCCCTGAGATCAACACGTGGTTCTGACAAGGGTGTAAATGTGCAGCTGGACTGTGAACTCGCATCCTCTTCCCCCACGGACACAAGGTTATTCGTGCTCTCGTGTGGGTGAGACGACCAATAGCGGGACATTTGGCCCATTGTGACTGTGCTGGTCCTGAGTAATGTGTCTTAACTCCTGGGTGATGTGTCTTAACTCCGTCCTGACCATGTATGTGAGTGCAGTACTGCCCCAGTTCCCTCTCTGAGTCCCGCCAACCCTGATGCAACAACCCAGCAAACAACATCTCTTCCTCATCCCCTGCTTCCCACTCCAACTCTTTCAGTGGCATCCCAAACTCCTCTGCCAGGGCCAGGGAGCAGATGGTGGGGCCTCTATATCTTCCTGATGGATTTTTCACACATCTGGCTGGGGAGGAGGGGGTGGAGCCTCCATATCTGTTTTGACTGTGGCATTCCCACATTTTTGATCAATGCCATTATCCCCAGCAGGCAGCAAGGGACTGGCTTCCGAACCCCACCCCTACACCCACATTACACATATTTCCAGTGGGGACAGCAGCACCTGTGTACCTGCGAGCACTCCACACAGCTGTGTGATGCTTGTAATGGTGGAGCTTTGAATGTCCCAGTGGAATGACAGTAAAATGGGAAGAGGATCAGGGGTAAGGAAGGGAGAATTGGAGGTAACAGTTCAAGTTTATTGTCATTTGACTGTACATACATACAACCGAATGAAACAACGTTCCTCTGGACCATGGTGCACCCGCAGAACGTATAAGACACACAGCACATAAACCAAAGTATTGACACAAATGAGTAAATAAAATATAATTCAAAATGCATGTCAAGTGCAGCACAAGTAAACAGTAAACAGGGGAGTAAACAGGAAATAGTTCACTGTCCCAGAGCTGAAATGTCGGTGGAGACAGGGGATTCAGTAGTCTCTCAGTCTGAGGGAAGAAGCTGGTATCCGGTCTGGCAGTCCTAGTCCTGGTGCGTCTGTACTTTCGTCCTGATGCTAGTGGGTTAGAGAGATTGTGGGATGGGTGGTAGAGATCCTCAAGCAACACACATCAAAGTTGCTGGTGAACGCAGCAGGCCAGGCAGCATCTATAGGAAGAGGCGCAGTCGACGTTTCAGGCCGAGACCCTTCGTCAGGACTAACTGAAGGAAGAGTGAGTAAGGGATTTGAAAGCTGGAGGGGGAGGGAGAGATGCAAAATGATAGGAGAAGACAGGAGGAGGAGGGATGGAGCCGAGAGCTGGACAGGTGATAGGCAGAAGGGGATACGAGAGGATCATGGGACAGGAGGTCCGGGAAGAAAGACAGTGGGGGGGTGACCCAGAGGATGGGCAAGAGGTATATTCAGAGGGACAGAGGGAGAAAAAGGAGAGTGAGAGAAAGAATGTGTGCATAAAAATGAGTAACAGCTGGGGTACGAGGGGGAGGTGGGGCCTAGCGGAAGTTAGAGAAGTCAATGTTCATGCCATCAGGTTGGAGGCTACCCAGACGGAATATAAGGTGTTGTTCCTCCAACCTGAGTGTGGCTTCATCTTTACAGTAGAGGAGGCCGTGGATAGACATGTCAGAATGGGAATGGGATGTGGAATTAAAATGTGTGGCCACTGGGAGATCCTGCTTTCTCTGGCGGACAGAGCATAGATATTCAGCAAAGCGGTCTCCCAGTCTGCGTCGGGTCTCACCAATATATAAAAGGCCACATCGGGAGCACCGGACGCAGTATATCACCCCAGTCGACTCACAGGTGAAGTGATCCTCAACAATGCTTTGGTCCCTGTTCAGGCAGGAGCAAAGTGCAGGGAGAAAGCAGTGAAGGGAGAAGGCTCAGAAGGAACTGGCAGGATCTGCAAAAGCACTGAAAACAGAGCCATCTTAGGGTACATGTTAATGGCAGGATTCTCAGCAGTGTGGAGAAACAGAGGGATCCTGGGGTGCACATTCATAGATCCCTCAAATGTACCAACAAGTTGATTTGGGTGGTTAAGAAGGTATCTGGTGTGTTGGCCTTCATTAGTCAGAGGATTAAGTTCAAGAGCAGTAAGGTAATTTTACAGGATGTTGGGGAGAGCCATTTCTTCTCATAACCAAGGGATGCTGGGTGTTTGAGTTACTGTGTGATGGCCTCTCTCACTCTGTTCTAACCTCAGGATACCACTACATCCACCATTTTTTCTGCAAACGGTGAACTCCTGCCCTCTGCCTCGCTCATCACCCACATCATGATCGAATGAGTCCTCGTCGTCATCATCTCCTCCGCTGGGATTCCTGACTTACCAGGAGCTGGAACAGAGAACCACCTTGACCAGACGGAGATGGACAGAGGGACAGTGGGAATGGGTTGGGGTCGATTGAAAGAAAGAGGAGGGAGGTGGGAGGGGGAGGGTGAAAGAGATATTGGGAGATGAGAGGGAAGGGGAGTGGGGGGGCTAGAGATTCGTATATAGATGGGGGAGGTGTACATTATTTCTGGGTGGCTGGGGAGAAGGGAGTTTTCAATGCTGCTGCATGTCTTGGTAAAATGTACTTCCTGGACCTTTCATTATCCACATCTACTCACGTTTAACACTGGTCAGAGGACAGAGAAGAGATTACTCACCAAGTCAGGAACTGATAGATTGCAAGCATTGTGAAAAACCCTCTACATGTTCATTAAAAATAATTTTACAACAGTCACCACTTGTTCTTGTCTTTTTCGGGGTACAGAGATAGGGAGATGAAAATGGAGAAGGGATTATTCTGGAATTGTGTAGAGCACTGTGTACATCATAGCTTGAGGACTGGACACTGTTCCAGTCAGCACATTACAAGGAAGAAGTGACTGCACTGAAAAATTCCATCCGTTCAGAGGGCATTGGAGCAAATTGGGCATTCGGCCATCGAGTATGCTCCTCCAATTTATCATGGCTAATCCATTTTCCTCTCAACCCCAATCCCCACCTTCTTCCTTTAACCTTTCACACCCTGATAAAAATCAAGAAACTTTCAACGTCTGCCTTAAATACACCAAAGACCTGGCCTGCCCAATTGTCTATGTCAATGAATTCCACAGATCTCCACATCCTCTAGCTCAGGGGTCCCCAACCTTTTTTGCACTGCGGACCGGTTTAATATTGACAATATTCTTGCAGACCTGCCGACCGGAGGTGGGGGGTGTTCAAGTAGGGTTAATCTCACCTCAACATGTCTTTCACAGTTAGGGTTGCCAACTTTCTCACTCCCAAATAAGGGACAAAAGTAGCAGTCAAATCCGTCCTGACGAAGGGTCTTGGCTCGAAACATCGACTGTACCTCTTCCTCAAGATGCTGGCTGGCCTGCTGCGTTCACCAGCAACTTTTATGTGTGTTGCTTGAGTCAAATCCCGGGACACTTTACCCCAGGAAAGACTACCATGACCATGAAGCCTTGCACGGGCACCTGTGTGCGCATGCGCGTACGTGTCGATTTTTTCCACACAAATCAGTTTTGCCTTCATCTTCCCGACTATACTGTACATACATTATTTCTACTTTATATAGGCTGTGTATTTATCATATCATTCCTGCTTTTACTGTATGTTAGTGTTATTTATTTTCGGTTTTATGTGTTATTTGGTATGATTTATTAGGTTATTTTTTGGGTCTGGGAATGCTCAAAAATTTTCCCATATAAATTAATGGTAATTACTTCTGCGCTTTACGCCATTTCGGCACGAAAGTTTTCATAGAAACGCTCTACCTTAGCGGGGGAAATACGGGTGGTCCCATGTGGGAAAAACCAATTTAGCCCAATATACGGGATGTCCTGGCTAATACGGGACAATTGGAAACCCTATGTTCAAGTTCAACAGTGCATGACAGGGAATGAGGAAAGGTGCAGCTGACTCGTATCGTTTCCTCACGGCCCGGTAGCACATGTTTTGTGGCCTGGTACCAGTACGCGACTCGGTGGTTGGGGACCGCTGCCTTATGGCATTGGAGCTGCTTTCTCACACACTATGAAAGATGAATCTGAACATCCAATTGTACTTGCTTCGAAATCACTGACAAGAGCAGGATGCAACTATGCAGAGGTCGACCGAGAAGCTCTTAGTCTAGTATGGGGAGTAAAGAAGTTCCACCACTACCTCTACGGAAAAAGGTTTCTAGTGACAGACCACCAGCCCCTTTTCTTCCATTTTCAATCCCAGGAAGGGAATCTCATTGATGTCTGGCACCCAGTGGGCAATTTTCCAAGGAGCCCACTCTCGTGACATAGAGTTCAAGGGTACCAAACAACACTGATGGTTTGTCACGTCTTCCACTGTTGGCAACGAAGAAGAAAAGACTTAATTTTGAGACCCAGCAGAGGTCTTCCACACAGCATTGATGGACCAGTTGCTGGTAACAAATTCTGAAATAGAAAGAGATACAAGGAACGACCTGACCTTGTCAAAAGCCTCTGAAATCACCATGTAAGGATGGCCAGCTCGCGGTATCCTATGTTTCAAGAGTTCTCAGTGAGACGAGACCAACTGTCCATTTGTCAAAGAATGATCTTGTGTTTGATGCCCTCTGAACTGCACATCAGAGTGTCAGAGAATCTGCATGAAGGACACCTGGCTACAGTCAAGATGAAGAATCTCACCCAGAACTACGTCTGGTGGCCGGGGATAGATAGACAGACACATTGAAGACCTGACCAAAAGCTGTTTGGGATGCCAGTAAGTTCAAAATGTTCCCCCACAGGCACTTAGCTGGAACAGAGAAAGCTGTCTTTGGCAAGATGCCTGCCCAACCCAATGGCACTTCACAGGTCCAAAGGTGTTATCCTGAAAGAAACCCGTAAGACTGAATATTTAGTGTAGTGGCTAGTTGTGGACTGTTATTGTGAAAGCATGTTTATTTAAACAGGATTTGTTCCTATTCATCCTCCCTAAGACCCCACTCTCATCCCCACCGGGAGCAACAATCTCAAACCTGTTGGGCAGGCTCAAGGACTGAGGCTCCTCCAGCATTACCTCCGGGATACGCTACCTGTCTCACTCACAGTCGTACCTTCTTGTCCCTGCCACAGACATAATTTGAAGTAGTTAATCTACTTATTGCAAATGTTCCTGAAATTCAGTGTCCAGGTAACTGTCTCCTCTCTGATCCATCACAGAGTTTGATTCCAGATTCCAGGCCATCAGCTTTGAGCTCAGCTTCCTTGAACAGCCAACACTTGCTGCAGTTGCCAGAACACAACACATGATACTGTTTCCCTATTTTATTTTATCTGTTGTAAATTGGTATCTGTTTAGTTATAAAATTAATATGAAATATAACTGCAAATCCTTACCTGCTACTCAGGAGTGCCTCCACCTCATCTCAACACAGCCTCTTTAGCCAAAGCCTCAGTTCTCCAATCTAACACTGCCCAGTCTGACAATGGCTGCTCCACAATGACCATTCAAAGTAAATTTTGTTTCTTTTTATTGGTTCAAGTAAAACTCACTTACGCTCTGCACAGATCTTCATCTTTTCTCTTGCTACTCCAAAATATGAGTCATTCTCAACATACACAGACCAGTCTGATTACAGTCTTCAATAGTCTTGTTACAGCCGGGGAGAAGCTGACCTTGAACCTGGGGATCTGTGCTTCCAGGCTTTTGCCCAACGGGAGAGGGGAGAAGAGAAAATCTCCAGAGTGGCTCCGGTCTGTGATTATGCTGGCTGCATTCCTGAGGCAGTGAACGGGGTAGACAGGGTCTCAGGAGGGAATGCTAGCTTCCATGATGTGCTCGGCTATGTCTACAAATCTCTGCAGTTTCTTATAATCAGAACCTCTTCTTTCCACAGACAGGGACACACTGTGTTACCCTTTCCTTTCCACAATTTCCGCCGCACTCTGTAACCCCCTCCTTTCCACAAGCTGGGCCATACTCTGTAACCCTCCCCTTTCCACAGGCTGTGCCATACTCTGTAACCCTCTCCTTTCCACAAGCTGGGCCATACTCCAAAAGACTGGAAGTAGAGTAAATACTGAAAGGCTTTTATTAACAGTAAATGGACCAACGTCCATGCTTTGTCTGTCCTTGACTGAGGGAGGAGCAGTGACACAATCGCCTTTATTCAGGGGTCTGTGGGAGGAGCCACAGGAGCAGTCAGCAGAGGGTCCTGTCCAGACAGTTAACCCAGTTACAACCTACGTACATGGTTTACCACATTCACCCCTCCTCTTTTTAAAAAGAGTCCCGCAGGGTGAAGTGACTGACAATATTTAAAACAAGTATATTTACAGGTCAAGTCTATCAGGCGGTCGAGTCCGTCGCTGTGATCTACGTAGCACCAGTGGTGATTGCATCGGTGACGGCAGTTGTGCTGGCTCCGGCCTGACTTGAGGTGTCAGCACGTTAGGTGTTGGTAATCCCTCGTGCGTGTGCGTCACACCCGGTATGGGAGTCTCGTGTGGTGTCTTTGAGAGAGCGGTGTCCCGTGGCCATATATATCGGCAGGTTCAGGGTTAATAGTTACCATGGAGTGTTCAGGGTAGGGGCCTGGTGCTCCTGCAGGCGCCAAGTCACAGATGGAGACCGTGTCCTCCCATCCATCCCTTAAAACCACGTAGGCATACTGGGGGTTCGCATGAAGTAAGTGAACCCTTTCGACCATTGGGGAGTGGATGGAGTGGACTGCCTCGGGAAGGACCTCCTGCCAGCGGGAGACCAGCAGTCCCTTTGACCTGAGGGCTAAGAGTGTGGCTTTCCACACCATGCCATTCTGCTTCTCCAGCTGTCCATTCCCTCGGGGATTATAGCTCGTGGTCCTACTAGTTGCAATTCCCCTAGCTAGTAGGTATTGGCGCATCTCGTCACTCATAAACGAGGACCCTCTGTCACTGTGGATATAGCATGGGTATCCGAACAGAGTGAAGAGCTTGCGCAGGGCTTTTATAACTGACGTGGTAGTGGTGCCGGGGCAGGGCATGGCGAAGGGGAACCGCGAGTACTCGTCGATAACGTTAAGAAAGTACATATTACGGTCGGTGGAGGGAAGGGGACCCTTAAAGTCAACACTCAGTTGCTCAAAGGGGCGGGTGGCCTTGATGAGTTGTACCTGTTCAGGTCAGTAGAAGTGCGGTTTGCACTCTGCGCAGACTTGGCAGACCCTGGTCATCGTCCTGATCTCCTCACGGGATTAAGGCAGGTTCTGGGCTTTCACAAAGTGGAAAAGCCGGGTGACCCCCGGGTGGCAAAGATCTACATGTAGGGCGTATAGCCGGTCGATCTGCGCGCTGGCGCATGTTCCCCGGGACAGGGCATCGGAGGGCTCGTTGAGCTTCCCAGGCCTGTACATGACGTCATAGTTGTAGGTGGAGAGTTTGATTCTCCACCTCAGAATTTTATCATTTTTGATTTTGCCCCGCTGTTGGTTATTAAACATGAATGCGACTGAGCCCTGGTCAGTTAGCAGGGTGAACCTTTTGCTGGTGAGATAGTGCCTCTAGTGCCTGATAGCTTCCACTATGGCCTGGGCCTCTTTCTCCACTGCGGAGTGCCGAATTTCAGGGCCTTGAAGGGTATGGGAGAAGGACGCCACCAGTCTTCCCGCCTGGTTGAGGGTAACAGCCAGTGCAAAGTCGGAGGCGTCCCTCTCTACTTGGAGGGAAATGGCCTCATCCACCGCATGCATTGCTGCTTTGGCAATGTCCCCTTTTATGCGGCTGAAGGCCGCGCGGGCCTCGGCTGAGAGGGGGAATATGGTGGATTTGACCAGGGGGCGGGCTTTGTCTGCATGGTTAGAGACCTATTGGGCGTAATATGAAAAGAAGCCCAGGCACCTTTTGAGGGCTCTGAGGGTGTTGAGAAGAGGGAGTTCCAACAGGGGGCACATACGGTCGGGGTCAGGGCCAATGACTCCGTTCTCCACGACACACCCAAGGATAGCAAGTCGGGTGGTCCCGAATACACACTTGTCCTTGTTATAGGTGAGATTGAAAGCTTTGGCCGCTTGGAGAAATTTTTGGAGGTTGTTGTCGTGATCCTGCCGTTCGTGACCGCAGATGGTGATGTTATCCAGATATGGGAACGTGGCCTTCAGTTGGCACTGGTCCACCATCCGGTCCATTGCCCTCTGGAAGACAGATACACCATTCATGATACCAAAGGGGACGCGCAGGAATTGATAAAGCCTGCCGTCTGTCTCGAAGGCGGAGTAAGGACGGTCCTCCTGGCAGAAGGGGAGCTGATGGTAAGCGGATTTTAGGTCTATGGTCGAGTACACCTTGTACTGTGCTATCTGATTAACCATATCCGCGATGCGGGGTAGAAGGTACGCGTCGAGCTGCGTGAACTCATTGATGGTCTGGCTATAGTCCACGACCATCCTATTCTTCTCCCCGTTCCGAACAACGACCACCTGCGCCCTGCAAGGACTTGTGCTTGCCTCAATGACCCCCTCCCTGAGCAGCCGCTGCACCTCCGACCTAATGAAGGCTCTGTCCCCCGCGCTGTACCTCCTGCTTTTAGTTGCCACAGGTTTACAGTCGGGGGTCAGGTTGGCGAACAGCGGTGGGGGAGGGATCCTGAGGGTGGAGAGGCCGCAAGTGGCGTCGGTCGTGCGGCAGTTGGCATGGTGTTGGGTGGGATGTGCGGATCGGTGTGTGTGTGTGCTCAGTAGCGGGGTATGTGACGTATTCCTACAAAACTGGGGAATTACGACAGTGATTGGTGTGAGGGGCCCATCATACTTCATTGTCACGCTTTTCAGGTGGCTCTGGAAGTCGAGCCCCAATAGCACAGGGGCACACATTTGAGGCACGACCAGTAATGTTAAGTCTCGATATTCTGTGCCCTGCACCACTAGCATCACTACACAACCCCCCGGATGTCTGTTGTATGCAACACGGAAGCCATGGCGACCCTCGGCTTACCGGCCGTATCGTGAGTCCGCAACGCTGCACCGTGTCTGGGTGGATAAAACTCTCCGTGCTGCCCGTATCAAACAGGCAGCTTGTCCTGCACCCCTCCACCAGGATGTCCATCATTGACCTTGCGAGCTGGTGGGGAGCACTTTGGTCGAGGGTCACAGAGGCCAGAGTTGAGTCACTGTCTTGGTCCGGCATGGTGGGGTGCCTGGTGAGCACACGTGGATCGTAGGCAGTGCGAGGTGGCGCCGACCAAGATGGCGACCCCCATGCCTCGCACGTGGCGCTGCTCAATCCCGCTCGCGGTTGGGACTTACAGGCCTTGGCGAAATGACTCTTCTTTCTGCAGCTGGAGCAGGTAGCTTCTCGGGCCGGGCAGCGTTTCCGGGGGTGCTTCTGGAGTCTGCAGAAGTAGCACGTCGCGACTGGCGGCAGCCAGGTCGATTCGCCGGCGGGTTGCGGGGTCTGCGGCACCCACGAGGCTGTTGGGAGATCGCGTGCCTGGAGAGCATCAGAGTCATGCAGAGCGGCCTCCAGCGTGTTGGCCAGCTCAATTGCCGAACGCAAGGTAAAATCGGCGACTTCCACCAGCCGCTGGCGCACATACACTGACATGGTCCCTGTGACGAAGCATCTCTTACTAGGAGCTCCGCATGCTGTTCAGCCGTCAACCCCTGGCAATCGCAGGCCCACACCAGTGTCTGTAGGACCCAGGTGAACTCAGCGCTCGACTCGCCGGGTCACTGCTGCCGCGTCGCTAAGCGATGTCACGCATAGACGGTGTTTACCGGCCGCAGGTATTGTCTTCTGAGGGCGCTCATCGTGTCGTCGTAGCTCGGCTGGTCTCTGATCATTGAGTAGACCCGCAGACTGACCCTGGAGAGGAGAACTCTGTGCTTCGCGGTGGACTCGGTCACTTCAATCTCCTCTAGGTATGATTCGAAGCCGGCCAGCCAGAGTTCGAAAGCGTTTCCGGCTTCAGGTGTTTGCGGGTCGAGGTCTAGCTTGTCGGGTCTCAGGACGTGTTCCATGCTTTAAAATTACTGTTAATAAAATTGATGCACTATCAATTACTCCAAAAGACTGGAAGTAGAGTAAATACTGAAAGGCTTTTATTAACAGTACAATGATATCATAATAAACAAAATTCTTCCTCCAAACATACGTCCTAAATGTTCCTAAATGTACAAAAATTTAAGACTCACTGATATTGCTGTTTCAAGGGCAAATAAAAAGTGGATGGAGATGAGTGTTCAATGTAAATTTATTATCAAAGCACATATACGTCAGCACATACAACCCTGAGATAAGTCCATCATCGAATAATAACCACAATAGAATCAATAAAGAGCACACCAACTGGGCGTTCAACCAATGTGCAAAAGACAACAAACTGTGCAAATACAAAAAGTAAGAAATAATAATATTAAGTAAATAAACAATAAATATCACGATCATGAGATAAAGAGCACTTGAAAGTGAGCCCTCAGTAAAGTTATCCCCTTTGGTTCAAGACTCTGATGGTTGAGGGGTGATAACTGCTCCTGAACCTGGTCGTGTGAGTCCTGAGACTCTGTCCCTCCTTCCTGATGGTAGTAGGGAGAAGAGAGCATGACCTGGGTGGTGGAGGTCCCTGATGATGGATGCTGCTTTCCTGTGACAACACTCTGTGAAGGTGTGCCCAATGGTAGAGAAAGCTTCATCCATGTTGGACAGGGCCATATCCATGACTTTGTGCAGAATTTCCATTCAATGGCCTCAGTGTGTCCATACCAGACTGTGATACAGACAATCATTATACTCTCCAGCACACATCTATAGAAGTTTGTCAGTTTTAGATGTCAAGCTGACTCTTCGCAAACTCCTGAGGTATCAGAATCAGGTTTACTATCATTGGCATGTGTCGTGAAATTTGTTGTTAGCAGCAGCAGTTCAATGCAACACTTAATATATAGGAAAAATTAAATATATATGTAAATAAATAAATATGTAAATCAATTATAATATATGTAGATAGAATAGATTAAAAATTGTGCAAAAATAGAAATAATATATCTTTAAAAAGTGAGGTAGTGTTCAAGGGTTCAATGTGCATTTAGGAATCGGATGGCACAGGGGAAGAAGCTGTTCCTGAATTGCTGAGTGTGTGCCTTCAGGCTTCTGTACCAGCCAGGTTGAGATCAGTATGAACATAGTTCCATTGGCTCTTCTGAGTTTCTCCCTTTGTACGTTGGATCCTATTAGAAACATGTCACCCTCTCACCACGGCTTGAATGAAAACCTGGCTCGTTTATCGCTTTGTACATTGAATACTATCATAAACATGTAAACCTCTCACTGGGACTCATATGCAAATTTGTCTCATTTATCACTGTGTACGTTTGATCTTATTATAAACATGTAAACCTCTCACTGGGGCTCGTATGCAAACTTTCACCAGGGCTTATATGCAAACTTGGCTCGTGAGCTAACTCTGCTAACAGCCACGTGACTCAATGGTGAGAAGGCCACCTTTCACAAACAATATACATCTAGGGTCGGTATGATTTGGGATTCAACCAAATAGGTAAGTTGGGATGTTCTGATTAAGGAACATTGATTGTTGTTAATGCTGTGTAAATACTGTTCCATGTAAAGTTATCGCTTGCCAGAAAATTAACAGATCGTACACCGGCATAAAATTATAAAGAAATATACTGAACAAATTTACAGTGACGGGAAATATAATACAAGGTCCTTTACTGTTAAACCAGCCCAATGTGCACATAAACATTGGAGTTCATTTCTGGAGTTGACAAGGATATCACTTTCCTCACACACTGAACCCACACTCTGTGTGAACGACACCAGCAACAGTCTGAACCTCCCTCGAAGACCATCTCAAATGAACTGGCTCTCTCAGGAGTATTGGCACTTCTTCCTTGGAGCCATTCATCTCACAAAGCACTTCTTACAACGACTCTCTCCCAGAACAGCATTCTGTGGCACCCTCCCTTGTGCCCCACTCAGCAGCTCCCACCCAAAGAACCCAAACCAGACGACTGTCCTTCAGAAATCTGATCCTGCCCAGCTCTCCCGAATTTCCACTGGGCAGAAAGTTACAACACGTACCAAGACATCCTGATTGGCTGACACAACATTCTTAGGCTGGACATCATTTCTCCTTATCTTTATCATCATCATCATCATCAGGTGCCATGCCCAGTTTGAGCTTTGACTGCCATGGCCCACACACTGCTGTTTTGGGTCAAGTGATCAGTTCATTGGTATTCACTTCCAGTTCTCTGGCTGCTGTCTCCATCATCATTTGTCTTTGTCTTCCTCTTGTTTTCTTCCCTTCAATCTTTCCCATAGTTACCGTACATTTTAACTCCTCTTTCCTAATCACATGTCCAATGAAGTTACATTGCCTTTTCATGATCTCTTACATTATTTCTCTCTTTGTGTTTGCTCTGTTCATGACATCCTCATTAGATATTTGTTTCATCCATGATATTTGTTTCATCCTCCTCAAAAACTACATCTCTGCTGCTACAATTCATTTCCTCATGTTACTAGATATTGTCCAGCATTCTGAGTCATATAACATAACAGGATAAAAGTAACATTTCAGTACTCTGAGGCAGGCTGTCATGCCTAGTCTAGTATTGGTCAGTATACTCTTCATTCTCATAAAGGTGTCTTTTGCCATCCCTATTCTTCTTTTGATGTCCAAGTCGCACCTGCCATCTGATGCCACCCAGCTTCCTAAGTAGCAAAAGTTCTGTACTTGTTTTATGTCTTCCCTGTTTATTCTCAGCCTGTAGATAGGATTCTCCTTCTTTTTGGATATCACCATACATTCTGTCTTTTTGCAATTGATAGACAGACCCATTTTTGCACTTTCTTCAACAATTATATCAATTAAGTTTCGTAGTTCTTCCTCCGTACTTGCAATTAACATATCTGAAATTATTGATGTTTTCACCACCAACTTTGATTCCCAAGATGTCTCTTAGTTTCTGTAATATTGTTTCACTGTACACATTAAATAATTCAGGGGAGAAAACACACCCTTGTTTAATGCCTCTCTTGATTTTCGTAAACTGACTCACTTTTCCATCTATTCTTACAGCGGCAGTTGGTTCCCAGTACAGATTTCTGATTAGGCGGAGGTCTTTCAAATCCAGATCTAGAGATTTCTGTAATATTCCAAATAACTTATTGTCCCCGCTTCACTTTATCAAATGCTTTTGTGTAGTTGATAAAACAAACAAGCAAACCTTTTTGCACTTGCATGGCTTGTTCTGATAGTATCCTTAACATCAATATTGCGTTTCTTGTACCTTTGTCTTTCACAAAACCACATTGTTCTTTGCCTATTTCAGCTTGTATCTTACTTTTAGCTCTTGTCGTCAAAATTCTTAGAAGTATCTTGGTGAAATGACTCATTAAAGTTATGGTGCTATGCAATTCACATTTTATTGCTCCAGCTTTCTTATGAGGAGTGATAAATACTGATTTTTAGTTGAAGCCAAAACATAGTTACTAGTAGTAGAAACTACTTTTGCAAAAAAAACCTGCTAAAATAAAAATAACTCACAGCATAGCAGCAGAAATCTTAAGCAGGGAATTACATTCTCCTCCCACCAAAAATAGTCATGTCCTCATGACCTGGAACTTATTAAACCACCATTGCATTAAGATGTGAATGACCATGTGCAACTTCAGAAGTTGGGATTTCATCTCTGTTGTCGGGAATATGGTCGTACTCAGTGAGGGTTGGAAAGTGTAAGCAGACCTCACCTCCTAATGGCTCCATGACAAATCCACTGGCTCTTCTACCGGCAACTTCTGATGTTCCAGATCATGTATTTAGAGTTTATGGGGAATCAGAACTTCCACAACACATTGCTTTCATCATCCATATGCTTTTACCTTTTGCTCAAGATGTCCTTTTCAGTTGACTAGACTTATTTTAGAGCAATATTTGCCTTGGAAGCCTTTCCCACATAATTCTGTTCATGAGGAAGTAGCTAAATCTGATGGATTCTCAGCTGACTCCTGGCCGTGCTCTGCACACCTATGCTGTGAGGTATTTTTATTCTCCCTTTCTCTTCACCATTTACACCTCAGGCTTCAACTACTGCACAGAGTCTTGTCATCTTCAGAAGTTTTCGGATGACTCTGCCATAGTTGGATGCATCAGCAAGGGAGATGAGGCTGAGTACAGGGCTACGGTAGGAAACTTCGTTACATGGTGTGAGCAGAATTATCTGCAGCTTAATGTGAAAAAGACTAAGGAGCTGGTGGTAGACCTGAGGAGAGATAAGGTACCGGTGACCCCTATTTCCATCCAGGGGGTCAGTGTGGACATGGTGGAGGATTACAAGTACCTGGGGATACGAATTGACAATAAACTGGACTGGTCAAAGAACACTGAGGCTGTCTACAAGAAGGGTCAGAGCCGTCTCTATTTCCTGAGGAGACTGAGGTCCTTTAACATCTGCCGGACGATGCTGAAGATGTTCTACAAGTCTGTGGTGGCCAGTGCTATCATGTTTGCTGTTGTGTGCTGGGGCAGCAGGCTGAGGGTAGCAGACACCAACAGAATTAACAAACTCATTCGTAAGGCCAGTGATGTTGTGGGGATGGAACTGGACTCTCTCACGGTGGTGTCTGAAAAGAGGATGCTGTCTAAGTTGCATGCCATCTTGGACAATCTCTCCCATCCACTACATAATGTACTGGGTGGGCACAGGAGTACATTCAGCCAGAGACTCATTCCACCGAGATGCAACACAGAGCGTCATAGGAAGTCATTCCTGCCTGGGGCCAATAAACTTTACATCTCCTCCCTTGGAGGGTCAGACATCCTGAGCCAATAGGCTGGTCCTGGACTTATTTCATAATTTACTGGCATAATTTACATATTACTATTTAACTATTTATGGTTCTATTACTATTCATTATTTATGGAGCAAATGTAAAGAAAACCAGTTTCCCCCGGGATCAATAAAGTATGACTATGACTATGACTATGACTATGACAGTGGGTGTGCTGGAACCAGTGGCAACCCAAGGTGGGGCCCTGAATGAAGTGTTGATATGTGCTTGTTACTGTTGTACACTTTGCAGTGTGTGGGAGTTTTACAGTCTTTTGCTTGGTGTGCTGTTGAAGCACAAGGTTTGAAACATTGAGTGCTCCTTCAGAAAACGTCTTTGGTCTGCGAGTGGTGTTACGGACAGGGCACATTCCTCTTGCTGTGTCCATGAAACTCAGTCATTGTCAGTAACCTTTGTTTTTTGTAGCTTTCAGTTCCAACAAGCTCCTGGAGCTTCTACAGTTCGTTGTGTGAGAGCTTTAGAAAATGATTGAGTCTACTGAAGAGAGGTTCTTCGATTGCCTCTGGAGAGCCAGAGCATTTGTCCAGCCTCTGCCGCAGTAGATATAAACCCTGAGCTGGATTATTAATGTGAACTGACTGAACCCTTCCTGCATATTGCAGTGATTCCCCACCAAGCCATTTACTGAGAAGGTAGAGCTCTTCGCTAGGTTTGAGATTTACACCTTCCACAGCACTGCAAGAGCTTGACTTCCAGGACAGATAACCGGCAGATTGATTGTCAAACAATTTGAATCCTGTTGTGACTTGATCGTGATGAGTCAGATACCAAGCCAAATCTAATGCACCTCTGGCTCGTGAATGAGTGTCCTGAACTGTGGAGACTGGTTTGCCAAATGTGTGTCCTGGGATGGATGGAAGTTCAGTCTGTCCATGTCTGTGCAAATGGGATTGGCATTAGTAGCAACTCTTCACTGAGGTCTTTGCTGTGGTGGGACTGCAGAAGAGGGTGTTGTAGGTCTTTTCTGCTGTAGACCTTGACTGTCAATACCTGGACACTGTGTGAGACATTTTGGTTGAGCTCTTCTTGTTCAGCTGATGCACTGACTTTTTTACACCCAAAATGTATTTAGAAATATTCTTTAGTAAGATGTTTGGCTGTTGTGATGGCAAAGCATGACTGGAGTTAGTCTGGAATGTGGATGCTTCCCAAGCAATCACTGTGTAAAGATTCTTCTTCTGGACAATGGATTTGACCATAAGAATTCAACTTCAATTGACAGCCAAAATTGCCCAGTGGTATTTTAAAATAGAAACATAGAAACATAGAAAATAGGTGCAGGAGTAGGCCATTCGGCCCTTCGAGCCTGCACCACCATTCAGTATGATCATGGCTGATCATCCAACTCAGAACCCTGCACCAGCCTTCCCTCCATACCCCCTGATCCCTTTAGCCACAAGGGCCATATCTAAGTCTCTCTTAAATATAGCCAATGAACTGGCCTCAACTGTTTCCTGTGGCAGAAAACTCCACAGATTCACCACTCTCTGTGTGAAGAAGTTTTTCCTAATCTCGGTCCTAAAAGGCTTCCCCTTTATCCTCAAACTGTGACCCCTCATTCTGGACTTCCCCAACATCGGGAACAATCTTCCTGCATCTAGCCTGTCCAATCCCTTTAGGATTTTATACGTTTCAATCAGATCCCCCCTCAATCTTCTAAATTCCAACGAGTATAAGCCTAGTTCATCCAGTCTTTCATCATATGAAAGTCCTGCCATCCCAGGAATCAATCTGGTGAACCTTCTTTGTACTCCCTCTATGGCAAGGATTAGGGGACCAAAACTGCACACAATACTCCAGGTGTGGTCTCACCAAGGCCTTGTACAACTGCAGTAGTACCTCCCTGCTCCTGTACTCGAATCCTCTTGCTATGAATGCCAGCATACCATTCGCCTTCTTCACCACCTGCTGTACCTGCATGCCCACTTTCAATGACTGGTGTATAATGACACCCAGGTCTCGTTGCACCTCCCCTTTTCCTAATCGGCCACCATTCAGATAATAATCCGTTTTCCTGTTTTTGCCACCAAAGTGGATAACCTCACATTTATCCACATTAAATTGTATCTGCCATGAATTTGCCCAGTCACCTAACCTATCCAAGTCACCCTGCATCCCAGATTGCTGAAGGAAGTAGCCCAAGAAATAGTGGATGCATTAGTGATAATTTTTCAAAACTCTTTAGATTAGCATCCTCCTCACAGCAAACACTGCCGCCCAGCTTCGTGTCATCCGCAAACTTGGAGATGCTGCATTTAATTCCCTCATCTAAGTCATTAATATATATTGTAAACATCTGGGGTCCCAGCACTGAGCCGTGCAGTACCCCACTAGTCATCTGGCTTCACTTTGTCAACCTGCCCACGTGTCATTCCCTGTTCTGATGTTTCATATTTATATTACAGACATTAAAAAAGACAATGACTTGTTTGTTAATTTTGTAATATTTAGAACTGAATAACATAGGAAATAGGAGCAGGAGTAGGCCATCTGGCCCATCGGGCCTGCCCCGCCATTCAGTAAGATCATGGCTGATCTTTCTGCAAACTCAACTCCATCTACCTGCCTTTTCCCCATAACCCTTTATTCCCTTACTATGTAAAAACCTATCTAACTGTTTCTTAAATATATTTTGTGAAGAAGCCTCAACTGCTTCATTGGGCAGAGAATTCCACAGATTCATCACTCTCTGGGAAAAACAGTTTCTCTTCATCTCCATCCTTAATCTTCTCCCCTGAATCTTGAGGCAATGTCCCCTAGTTCTAGTCTCACCAACCAATGGAAAAAACTTTCCTACTTCTATCTTATATATCCCTTTCAAAATTTTGTATGTTTCTATAAGATCCCCTCTCATTCTTCTGAACTCCAGAGAGTATAGTCCCAGGCGACTCAAACTCTCCTCATAGGTTAACCCCTTCATCCCTGGAATTGACCTGGTGAGCCTCCTCTGTGCCCCCAAAGCCAGTAAACCCTTCCTCAAGTATGGAGACCAGAACTGCACACAGCACTCCAGGTGCGTCCTCACCAGTACCCTGTATAGTTTCATCTCTTGTAAGCTTCAGCATTCCTGGCAATAAGTTGTACAACTGGGAGGGCTGGTATTTTCACCATTGAAAAGAGTTCCGTGTTGTACGCCACTCTGAAACTTGTCTCGTTTTACACCAACTGCACAGGATCAGTTGAACTCAGGGAACAGGTGATGACTAACTAAGGTGAAAAACAAACAAGATTTGTTCTCCAGTCCCCAGACTCATATTCAAACAGCTGGTGAGAGAGAGGGAGAATTATTGACCAGGCTCCAAGATGCACAGAGTCTGGCATTAGGACCACAGTTGTTGGGGAGAGACTCCAGTACCCACCTGATATACAGCAGACAACAAACCCATCATCTTGTCTTTGGGATGTTGCGGGGAAACCAGTCATTCTCAAGGAGAATGTGCAACCTACACAGACTGTACTGGAGGGTGGCATCAAACCTGGGTGTTTGCCGCTGTGAGGCTGGAGCTCGACTGCTCGTGTTCAAGTGCTGAGCCGGAACAGAGAGCAGCCTTCTGAGTGTCAGGAGAAACGTGGCATTTTCACTCTCACAGGAGATACATGGGAGCTGATCTGATCGAAGGACATGCAACAGGTGAGGAAATGAGAATGGTGTCCCAGCCCATCACTGCTGATTCACGGACAGTGAATCAATGAAGCTGGGGACGAAAGATGAAAGGGAAAGGCTGAGATCAGGAGTGAGTGAGCAGCCCCTGGATGTGCTGTCAGATGGAGTCAGGGATAGGGTTGGTGGGGTGGGGGGAAATCCTGTCTTTGGGGGAGGATGAAATTCATCACCTCCCTCATTCTCAGGTACTGACTGTACAAAGTGCTGATGTAAACACTGAGGCCAGTGACAGTTCTCTGAGTATTAAACGGCAGCAGAGTTTGCTCTGCCCCTCAGTTCCTTCCTGCAATTGACTGACCGAGCTCAGCAGAATATAAATTGCAGCCGTTTGTGCCCAGGGTACTGGATGCACCTGAGGTGAGGCTGGCCTGTTGGAGACGGATCACAGTGAGTACCAGAGGGACTATCTGGGTGTTGCTGTCACACACGAATGGGAGTTAATTGGGGATGCTTTGCTTTAACAGGCTGGAGACAGGATGAATTACTTCATTCCCATTGTGTTCATGGTCTGCATTTACCTGCCAGGATCTGACAGTGCAGGTATGTACGTTCTGATTCAAAATATTCCTGTGTGCAAACACCATTCAAGGTGCATCTTAGCACAGTGGTACTGAGGATCACGAGACATAGGGGCAGAGTTAAACCATTCAGCACATCCATTCTGCTCTGCCATTCCATCATGGCTGATTTATTATCCCTCTCAACCCCATTCTCCAGGCTTCTCCCCATGTGGGACAGCAGATCCCAGATTCCATTCCCAGTCTGCACTGAGGCATCTGACCTCATCTTGTGTCCTGAGATTCCAGGTTCTCCCCCAGCTGGTTAGTTACTACAGGAATGGGACACACACATTTCAAACCCTTGCTGGGTGTGAACCAGTGTTCTGCATGAAATCATTAGCTGTAGGAAATGAAAAATGATAACTACAGTGAATAATCAACTCCCAGAGGTTGTTGTCCTTCATTACACTGAAATTATTGGGATCTTTTTAAAGTTATTTCCTGTAGTGAAGAATGTCTGGTTTTAGCTGATTAGGAAGGTGAGAGAAGGAAGAGGTGACGGGTCAGGTAAACTGGGACAAGACATGTTGTATCTTGATCAAATGCTGAAACAGTCACTTAATAGTAAGATGTTTGGCTGCTGTGATGGTAAAGCATGACTGGGGTTAGTCTGGTTGGTGGGGTGGGGGGAAATCCTGTCTTTGGGGGAGGATGAAATTCATCACCTCCCTCATTCTCAGGTGCTGACTGTACAAAGTGCTGATGTAAACACTGAGGCCAGTGACAGTTCTCTGAGCATTGAACAGCAGCAGAGTTTGCTCTGCCCCTCAGTTCCTTCCTACAATTGACTGACCGAGCTCAGCAGAATATAAATTGCAGCTGTTTGTGCCCAGAGTACTGGATGCACCTGAGGTGAGGCTGACCTGTTGGAGACGGATCACAGTGAGTACCAGAGGGACTATCTGGGTGTTGCTGTCACACACGAATGGGAGTTAATTGGGGATGCTTTGTTTTAACAGGCTGGAGACAGGATGAATTACTTCATCCCCATTGTGTTCATGGTCTGCATTTACCTGCTGGGATCTGACAGTGAAGGTATGAACTTTATATATATTTTATTTAATTTTTTAAAGAAGAAATATAAGGACTCAATTAATACAACAATTAATACATATTGAAAAAAAATGCAAATACATTAATAAGTCCAAGAGAAAAAAAAACTCCTATCTGAACGCCATCTCCCCTCATTAGAAAAAAAGAGGGAAAAGAAACATAAAAGGCAGAGGAAAGAACGGAGAGAAGCAAAAAGAAAAGAGAAAAAAAGAAAGAGTAGGCATCCAGCTCTCAGAGTCAGTTTGAAATGCAAATTAAAGAAACTAGCTTATAATAACGGACATAGTAATTTTAAAAATTTAAAATAAATAAATTCCTGGCCTCTGACAACGCAATTTTAATAAATTTGGATTTATTCCTGGGGAGGTTAATTTTCAAAACTGCTAAGTTCCCCAGAAGAAACAATTCTGGGTCCAGAGGGAAATCCATCCCCAGAATCTTTCCCAGTACCTCCCCCAGATCATCCATAAAGATCTCAGTTTGGTGCATAGCCAGGTGGAGTGCAAAAAGATACCAACATCTATGACACACCTGAAACACTCGTCAGAAATTTCTGGTTTATCTTCAGTTATTTCTTCGGATGTGAGATACAACTGATGTAAAAAATTAAAATGTATCATTCTGTATCTAGACTTGATAAGAGTGGGTACACTATCCAAACATGGATGTGACCAACATTGATGATCATTTACAATGCCCAAATCCGACAGTGAATGATCAACTCCCAGAGGCTGTTGTTCTTCATTACACTGAAATTATTGCAATCCTTTTAAAGTTATTTCCAGTAGTGAAGAATGTCTAGTTTTAGCTGATTGGGAAAGAAAGAGAAGGAGGAGGTGACAGGTCAGGTAAACTGGGACAAGATGTGTTGTATCTTGATATCAATCTGTTATTTATTTACATACACACATTCTTTTTCTCTCTCTCCCTTTTCTCCCTGTCCCTCTCACTATACCCCTTGCCCATCCTCTGGGCTTCCCCCCCCTCCCCCTTTTCTTTCTCCCTAGGCATCCTGTCCCATGATCCTCTCATATCCCTTTTGACAATCAACTGTCCAGTTCTTGGCTCCATCCCTCCCCCTCCTGTCTTCTCCTATCATTTCGGATCTCCCCCTCCTCCTCCCTCTTTCAGATCTCTTACTAGCTCTTCTTCATAGTCCTGACGAAGGGTTTCGGCCCGAAACGTCGACTGTACCTCTTCCTAGAGATGCTGCCTGGCCTGCTGCGTTCACCAGCAACTTTTATGTGTGTTGCTTGAAATTCCAGCATCTGCAGATTTCCTTGTGTTTGCGAGATTTATAAGTTCACAGTCTGTATATTGCAACGGAGCCATAACGCAAAGATTTTTACTCCTTCACATTGTGGGACAGATGTAAGATTTAAATAAATGCAAATTCACATTCAAATAATAATGTTGCCTGGCTTGACACAGGCAGATGAACATAACCCCATTGTTTTACGTTTGCCTGATGCAGATGACAATGTCTCACGGTCACTTCACTTTGCAAACCATATTTCTCAGCATCCAGCCCCCTGCTGTAGCCAGAAACCTGTGCTTTGTAGACAATGATGTTGGCAAAGCTGTCCTTTTAACTCCAGATTGATTACAGCTCTTAATTTAAATTAAGACTGAAGACGTTCCATCTTGAATTAATTCACTGAGGAAGACATCAGCAGTATACCGGAGACTCAAGGGTGGCAGGGAAGAGAAGTGTGCGCAGTCACAATTACGACAGAGAAAGTACTCAGGAAGCTGAATAGTCTAAAGGTAGATAAATCTCCCGGACCAGATGGAATGCACCCTCGTGTTCTGAAGGAAGTAGCTGTGGAGATTGCGGAGGCATTAGCGATGATCTTTCAAAAGTCGATAGGTTCTGGCATGGATCCGGAGGACTGGAAGATTGCAAATATCACCTCACTATTTAAGAAGGGGGCAAGGAAGCAAAAAGGAAATTATAGACCTGTTAGCTTGACATCGGTGGTTGGGAAGTTGTTGGAGTCGATTGTCAAGGATGAGGTTACAGAGTACCTGGAGGCATATGACAAGATAGGCAGAACTCAGCATGGATTCCTTAAAGGAATATCCTGCCTGACAAACCTATTACAATTTTTTGAGGAAATTACCGGTAGGCTAGACAAGGGAGATGTAGTGGATGTTGTATATTTGGATAGATTGGAAGAATGGGCAGAGAAGTGGCAAATGAAGTACAATGTTGGAAAGTGTATGGTTATGCACTTTGGCAGAAAAAATAAACGGGCAGACTATTATTTAAATGGGGAAAGAATTCAAAGTTCTGAGATGCAACAGGACTTGGGAGTCCTCATACAGGATACCCTTAAAGTTAACATCCAGGTTGAGTCAGTAGTGAAGAAGGTGAATGCAATGTTGGCATTCATTTCTAGAGGAATAGAGTATAGGAGCAGGGACGTGATGTTGAGGCTCTATAAGGTGCTGGTGAGACCTCACTTGGAGTACTGTGGGCAGCTTTGGTCTCCTTATTTAAGAAATGGTGTGCTGACGTTGGAGAGGGTACAGAGAAGATTCACTAGAATGATTCCGGGAATGAGAGGGTTAACATATAATGAACGTTTGTCCACTCTTGGACTGTATCCCTTGGAGTTTAGAAGAATGAGGGGAGACCTCATAGAAACATTTCAAATGTTGAAAGGCATGGACAGAGTGGATGTGGCAAAGTTGTTTCCCATGAGGGGGGAGTCTAGTACGAGAGGGCATGACTTAAGGATTGAAGGGTGCCCATTCAGAACAGAAATGTGAAGAAATTTTTTGAGTCAGAGGGTGGTGAATCTATGGAATTTGTTGCCACGGGCGGCAGTGGAGGCCAAGTCATTGGGTGTATTTAAGGCAGAGATTGATAGGTATCTGAGTAGCCAGGCCATCAAAGGTTATGGTGAGAAGGCGGGGGAGTGGGACTAAATGGGAGAATGGATCAGCTCATGATAAAATGGCGGAGCAGACTCGATGGGCCGAATGGCCTACTTCTGCTCCTTTGTCTTATGGTCTAATATCTGCTATATTCACATAATTTCATAATTCCAGAATAATCCCTGACATATAAAACAAATTGGGACTTGGGTGGTAGTGGGACAGACCCCTGAAAAAAAACACCAGTGACGTCCAGGACTGTGAGCATTTTATGTTCCAGGGACAGACCGTTTAGGATTGTGATGGAGAACTGGTCTTGTGTGCTAATGACCGGGTCACCAAGCAAGGGACTGCTGGAAAAGACATTGGGGTAAAGGAGATGATGCCCTCTCAGGCCATGGCTGGAGACAGGGATCTAATAAGGGAAGAAGGTCTAACAGGAGGGGAACATTTTGTGTGAATCATAACCAAGGGCAGCACAACAATGTGGGCTGAATGGCCTATCCCGAGCTGGACTGTTGTATGTTCTATGAAAGTGAGGATAGCTCAGACACAATGCTCTGCTTCTCCCCGGAGTGAAGGGTTTATGGATTGTACTTATCAGTGTAAATGGCTGGCAGGGGTAGGCAACATTCTGGGCTGGCTGTTGTCTGACCTCCAGCTGCTTGTTGATTGGTACAGAGGGGATGATGGTGTTGAACAGTCGCAATGGTGCAAAATAGCTCAAGGAGTATTGGCGGCTTGATAAAGACCAATTCAATCCCTCCATTGTCTTCTGTTTGGTTGATGCAGGCAAGAACATCTTATGGTCACTCCACTTTGCAAACTATATCCCTTGTGTAACCACTCCCTGCTATGGGACGCAGTGTGTGCCCTATAGACAGTACTGTTTATAAAAGCTGTCCTTCTGACTTCAAATCAATTGCTGCTTGCAATTTACATGAAGAATTGAAGACCAGCTCTTGCTTAATCTCGATTGGTTGCACCTGTAGTACATTCACATAATTCCATATCTTTGTATGGAAGTCAGCACCTAAAGGGGAGTCCAGCACATTGTCTATCATACACAAAATTCCAGAGAAACTGAACAGGTCAGGCAGCATCAACGGAGGGAAATGAACCTTTCTGGCTGAGACCTTTCTTCACGTCAAAATGCTGCCTGACCTGCTGAGTTCATATAACCATATAACCATATAACAATTACAGCACGGAAACAGGCCATCTCTGCCATTCTAGTCTGTGCCAAACACTTCCTCTCACCTAGTCCCACCGACCTGCACTCAGCCCGTAACCCTCCTATCCTTTCCTGTCCATATACCTATCCAATTTTACTTTAATTGACAATATCGAACCTGCCTTTACCACGTCTGCTGGAAACTTGTTCCACACAGGCTGCCACTCTCTGAGTAAAGAAGTTCCCCCTCGTTCCCCCTAAACTTTTGCCCCCTAACTCTCAGTTGATGTCCTCTTGTTTGAATCTTCCCTACTCTCAATGGAATAATCCTATCCACGTCAACTATCTATTCCCCTCATATTTTAAGTTCCTCTATTAAGTCCCCCTCAACCTTCTACGCTCCAAAGAATAAAGACCCAACTTGTTCAACCTTTCTCTGTAACTGAGGTGTTGAAATCCAGGTAACATTCTAGTAAATCTTCTCTGTACTGTCTCTATTTTATTGACATCTTTCCTATAATTCGGTGACCAGAACTGTACACAATGCCTGGTACAATTTTAACATTTCATCCCAACTCCTACACTCAATGCTCTGATTTATAAAGGCCAGCATACCAAAAGCTTTCTTCACCACACTATCCACATGAGATTTACCTTCAGAGAACTAGGCACCATTATTCCTAGATCCCTCTGTTCTACTGAATTCTTCAATGCCCTACCATTTACCACGTATGTCCTATTTTGATTAGTCCCACCAAAATGTAGCACCTCACATTTATCAGCATTAAACTCCATCTGCCATCTTTCAGCCCACTCTTCTAACTAGCCTAAATCTCTCTGCAAGCTTTGAAAACTTACTTCATTATCCACACCACCACCTACCTTAGTATCATCTGCATACTTACTAAGCCAATTTAACACCCCATCATCCAGATCATTAGTGTATATGACAAATAACATTGGACCCAGTACAGATCCCTGAGGCACACCACGAGTCATCGGCCTCCAACCTGACAAACAGTTATCCACCACTACTCTCTGGCGTCTCCCATCCAGCCACTGCTGAATCCATTTTACTACTTCAATATTAATACCTAACGATTGAACCTTCCTAGCTAACCTTCCGTGTGGAACCTTGTCAAAGGCCTTATGAAGTCCATATAGACAACATCTACCACTTTACCTTCATCAACTTTCCTAGTAACCTCTTCAAAAAATTCAGTAAGATTTGTCAAACATGACCTTCCACGCACAAATCCATGTTGACTGTTCCTAATCAGACCCTGTCTATCCAGATAATTATATATACCATCTCTAAGAATACTTTCCATCAATTTACCCATCACTGACGTCAAACTCACAGGCTGATAATTGCTAGGCTTACTCTTAGGACCCTTTTTAAACAATGGAACAACATGAGCAATATGCCAATCCTCCAGCACCATCCCCGTTTCTAATGACATTTGAAATATTTTTGTGAGAGCCCCTGCTATTTCTACACTAACTTCTCTCCTAGGGAATATCCTGTCAGGACCCGGAGATTTACCCACTTTTATATTCGCTAAAAGCACCAGTACTTCCTCTTCTTTAATCATCATAATTTCCATAACTTCCCTAGCTGTTTCCCTTATCTTACACAATTCAATATCCTTCTGCTTAGTGAATACCGAAGAAAAGAAATTGTTCAAAATCTCCCCCATCTCTTTTGGTTCCACACATAGCTGACCACTCTAATTCTCTAAGGGACCAATTTTATCCCTCACTATCCTTTTGCTTTTAATATAACTGTAGAAATCCTTTGGATTTATTTTCACCTTACTTGCCAAAGCAACCTTTTATCTTCTTGTCCTGACGAAGGGTCTCGGCCTGAAACGTCAACTGTACCTCTTCCTCGAGATGCTGCCTGGCCTGCTGCGTTCACCAGCAACTTTGATGTGCGTTGCTCGTATCTTCTTTTAGCTTTCCTAATTTCTTTCTTAAGATTCTTTTTATATTCTTTATATTCCTCAAGCACCTCATTTACTCCATGTAGCCTATATTGATTATAGATATCTCTCTTTTTCCGAACCAAGTTTCCAATATCTCTTGAAAACCATGGCTCTCTCAAGCTTTTAACCTTTCCTTTCAACCTAACAGGAACATAAAGATTCTGTATCCTCAAAATTTCACCTTTAAATGACCTCCATTTCTCTATTACATCCTTCCCATAAAACAATTTGTCCCAATCCACTCCTTCTAAATCCTTTTGCATCTCCTCAAAGTTAGCCTTTCTCTAATCAAAAATCTCAACCCTGGGTCCAGACCTATCCTTCTCCATAATTATATTGAAACTTATGGCATTGTGATCACTGGTCCCGAAGTTCCAATACCGGATCCTCCAACAGTTTCTGTGTGCTGCTCAAGATTTCCAGTGTCTGCAGATTTACTTGTGTCTATAACATTGTCTGTTGGCTGGGATTTAGCAAGTGCCACTGTGCAGTCTGTTGCATGATCTGTCTGTGGGACTGATTTCACAGTGCCCAGGTGTTTGTGGAGATACTTTGGAAGGTCATCTGGGCTGGGCCCAACTTCATGGCATCTGAATTGGATGATCAGGCCTCTTCTGGGGGCCGCACTGGTTCTGTTTAATATCCCAAAATCAAGTCCAATAACACTTCCTTCCTCACCAGGCCACAAACTCCAGCCAAGTACACGTCACAAACTCCTCCTGCTCTGAGTAAAGGGATTTGTTCTTTCTGAATACTGGTCACCAGTTACTGCAGTGTCTCAGCTCACAAACACAGACCATTGGTGACATTTCAAACTGTGACTTAACCACATCTAACTCTTACTAAATGCTGGTGGAACGCAGCAGGCCAGGCTGCATCTATAGTAACAGGTACAGTCGACATCTCGGGCTGAGACCCCGACAAAGCCTATGTGTTTTGTGTGTGTTGCTTGAATTTCCAGCATCTGCAGATTTTCTCGTGTTCACATCTAAATCTTCATGTTTTGCAGGTCTGGTCGGGAAATCACTGAAATTTGAAAAGGAAACAAGTGACAGCTACGTCAGAGTTTTCTCATCGCCTTTTACTGAATTGACTGCCTTTACTGTCTGCCTCAGGGCAGCCTCTGAGTTGACCCGTGGTTACAGTTTGTTCTCCTATGCATCGTCGAGGGATACCAATGAACTGTTGATTTGGTACTATGCTAATGGAGGCATCTCCCTGAACTTAAGCAGTAATGAAACACAGTTTTCCCTTCCAAAAATGGATGCCTTGCTGAGGCACATCTGTGTAACCTGGGAATCTACAGAGGGTTTGGTTACCATCTGGGAAAATGGGAAACACTCTTCACAGAAGATTGGTGGAAAGGGTTGGGTTGTGAAAGGTTCTGGTCAGTTTATTCTTGGTCAGGATCAGGACAGTGTTGGAGGAGGTTTTGACAAATCTCAGTCCTTTGTTGGGGAAATAACTGATGTTCATATGTGGGATTTTGTGCTTGAAACCAGTGAGATTGAGACAGCAAATGAGGGATGTTTCTGTACCGGAGGCAACATCGTCAACTGGGGAATAACTTCCTATGAATCAGGAGGGATGGTGACAATCAAAGACAATAATGACTGCATATTTTAGTGTCTTGGCTACAAAAAGAATACAACTGTTCACAGGGAGCACTTTCTCCACAAGCCGGTCTTACTGAATATGACCTTCCATTGTGATCTTTTCTCTCTAAGTCAGATGATCAGTAGATATAGTGAAGTTGATTCTGGAATAAAGGGCTGTTCATGTCTGGGTAAGGGACCACTCAGTGAGTCCTTCCAGTTGCTCATCAACCCTCACTGACTGGGGAATGGCCTCAGACTCAGTGCAGAAGGGTCTCGGTCATTCTCTGTCACACGTTGGGAGATGGATGGGGTGCAGAGAACTATGAAGGATGTTTACAGGGGTCTGCAGATGTAAACTCCAGAGTACTATCCCACTCACTGAGTCTCACTTAACACAAGGAAATTACAACAACTGCTCAGGACAGACGAGCCCTCCCTCTTTAACCAGACACCTCTCCTCATCCATTCTGCTGGACCCTTCCTCAGATCCCACTGGGAATAGTTCATCCCAGTTAAAAGGTGCAGCAGCACAGAGCAGTGTCAGGGACATTTTCTGCCCTCACCCTGACACACACAGGCAGACAATGAAGTGTCTGGGGCAGGGGTGGTGATGGGCAGACATGGACTGTGGGGAAATCCCTGTGGTGGAAGGTGATCCTGCCCTTGACTTTGTTTGTGCTGATGGGAATTATTATTGTGACTCTCTCTCTCTCTCTCTCTCTCTCTGTCACATTGTTTGTTACACCAAGCTTTGGAAAGCTCACAGACTGTACTGTGCCTCAGGTGACTGGGATTGAACTGTAACACTGCTGTTTTTCAGTTTAGTAAATTAGCATCAAAACAAAAATGATCTTGTGTGTGGTAATTACTGTGTGTGTGTCTGTGTATGGTCTTCAGTGAAAGCTCAGCTCACTCTCCATTCCCATCATTAAATCAACACAAGAGACCATCAGACATAGGAACAGAATTAGGCTATTCAGCCCATCAAACCTGTTCCACCATTCCATTATGGCAAATTTATTATCCCTCTGAACCCCACTCTCCTTTCGTCTCCCCAAAGCTTAGATGCCCTTACTAATCAAAAACCCAAGCTTTAATAATATCCAATGACTTGGCATCCACAGCCGTGTGTAGGAACAAATTCCACAGACTCACCACACTCTGAAGAAATTCCTCCTCATCTCTGTTCTAAAGGGATGTCCTTCTATTCTGAGGCTATGCCCTCTGGTCCTAGACTCCCCATCTCCAGGAAACATCCTCTCCACATCCACTCTATTGTGGCTTTTCAATATTTAATACATTTCAATCAGATTCCCCCTCATTCTAAACTCCAGTCAGTACAGGCCCAGAGCATCAAACACTCATCGTACATTAACCCTTTCATTACCGGGATCATTCTCATGAACCTCCTCTGGACCCTCTCCAATGCCAGCACATCCTTTCTTACATAAGGGGCCAAAACTGTTCACCATATTCCCAGTGTGGTCTGACCAATGCCTTATAAAGCCTCAGCATTAAATCCTGTGATGGTATTGGGTTCACTCTCCACAAAGCCCTAAATTCCAAATAAGATTTCACGTCCTATCCAATACAGGTATCTACAGGTATTCTCACTATCGGAGGTTATATTGTACCAACCTATTCTCCAAAGATTAGCTTACTTCCCTGTCTATTCTCTGCGGTGAGGTCCAGCTGTCAATACCCACAGCTGAGTGATGGATCCCCCCTCCCATCTCTCAGCAGCAGCTCCCCTCTGTGAGTGAGCAGCCCTTCTGTAACACTATTGTTTGCAAAGCTGTGCTTTTAACTTCAGACTGATTACTGCTTCCAGTTTAAATTGGGAACTGAAGACAGGTTCTTGGTTACAACAAAAAGCTGAGCAAAGAATGGTTTTGGGGGGGGAGCAGTGGAGTTGTGGCAGTAGTGGTTTCATCACCCAAACCATTGACATATAACGTGAAACAACATATAACGGTAAGATGGTGGCGCATTCGGTTGCAGTGGTTTCTACGGGTTTAACAATAGGCTCTACCGTCCGATGTAAACATATTTCTAATGATCACAAGACCCCGATTTACATTAACAACTTGTCCACACCATGCACGTCCACACCATGCACGTCCACACCATCAGCGAGTTGCTCGTTGGCGGAGAAAATGAAAGAGCTGCACATTGAGCACATTGACAGAAGGCAGCAATCATCATCAGGGACCATCACCACCCAGTCATGCTCTGTTCTTGCTGAAGTATCTTCATTATATAAAAATAAGCAGTAGATATCAATAAATGAGATAAGGAGTCCCTGAAAGTGATAGGCTGCAAGTTTGATTTGCTGATCTATTTTGAGGGCAGGAGTGGATGGCAGGGAGGCTGCACGGCCTCGGTCGTAGTGAGGACGAGGCGTTGCCTGTCAGCAGCCGCCAGGAGAGGGGTGAGAGCCGTCGAAGCTAGTGTGCTCCACCAGGGGGCGGTGTGGTGCGGCGTCCAGGACGGAGTCGGTGCTGCCCTCCCGGTGCTTCGCTCGGCAGAAGACAAACTCTGTCGTGGTTGACCGGAGAGTTCAATGGACTGAAGGGTCCAGAGTATTTAGCAGTTAAATTTGTTGATATTCTATATGTGCTTATTATATTGTATATGGGGGGATTGGGCCTCAAACACAGTGTCATCTTGGGGAGGGGGAAGTCGGGGCCGATGCTTTCTACAAACCCCCGTTGTTCACTCGGCAGGAGATGGGTTCTATGCAGTTGGCTGAAGTTTTCATCGGCTGGAAACCGCAGACAGAGATGCAATTGGGACGCAGTCAGGAATTGCTAAATCCAAACAGAAACTGGCCTGGCTGAACAAATTTGGTTGCTGTTGCATCAGGGGCTCACATACACCAAATAAATACAGATTTAAAGGCAACACTCGCAGAAAATGCAATAAAGTAGGACATATGCAAAGAGTATGTCAGGCAGACAAAAATAAATGGACAGCACAGGGAAGAGAAAAAGATAAAAAGTCAAGTTACAGTTTCAAAAAAAGCACTAATCTGAACGCTGTTGATGAAAAATCTGGCAATGATGAGAGTGACACAGGATTGCGTAGCTGTGGTATACCGTATAATTGTTATATGGTTATATATATGTTGTAACTGGGTTACCTGTCTGGACACGCCCCTCTGCTGACTGCTCCTGTGGGGAATAAAGGCGACTGGGCCATTGCTCCACCTCTCAGTCCAGGCCAGGTACTCAGCATGGTGGAGGCCACATTTTACTGCTAGTAAAAGTCTTTCAGCATTTACTCTACTTCCAGTCTTTTGCAGTAATTGATAGTGCATCAGTAGCCTTGAAATTTACAGTGTAAAAATTATCGAGAGACAAGCAATGTGATTTACACCAGAAGTGAATGGCAAATTAATTGAAATGGAATGGGACACTGGTTCAGCTGTTTCAGTCAGTCCACAAAATGAGAGTAATAGCACTTCAAAGATACTAAACTAAAGCTTGCAGATATCCAACTGAGAAATTATACTGGAGAAAAAATATTGCCTGTGGGAATGACATCCAGAACTGTGAAGCACAACAACCAACAAGCCACATTGAGCTTGCGTGTGGTAGAAACAAAAGGACCAGCATTGTTGGGTTGTGATTAGATGAGACAACCACAACTTGTTTGGAGATCCCCCCACCATTTGCATGCCACATCACCTGCAATGAAGCCATCTGAAAGTGAATTCAGAAAGGTACTGGATGATGCCACAACTGTCTCCATGCGGAACACCGTGCCCAACTGAGGACAAACAGGTACTGGAGTCAATCTCTATGCCTCTGGTTGCAAAGCATATTGGACCAAGGAAGGACCTGGCAACTCAGAGGAAGCAGCAAAGTGACAAAAGCACTGGTCCAAATACAGAAGTTTTTGTAAGCAACATATCTGAGAAAGCTTCCGTTGTGTCACTCAGACAGTTACATGTGAAATGGGGCTTTGCTTTAGGCTGGAAGAGGGTTCAACAAGCTTCAGGAAAGTTGCCATTTGCAACATTTGACTTTTGTCAGTATAAAGAATCAGAATCTCCTCTCTGTGCATTCAGGTTATTGCATGAACTTCAAGAAGAAGACAAAAGCTGCTTGAAAAAGCAAACACAAAGATCAAAGCCCAATGGATGAATGGAAGGCCAAAAAGAAAGGAGTCAATGGAGATTCGAAAACAGAGGATTCATCAGAAGATATTGTGGATGTGGAAACCAGAAGGAGAGATCAGTTCGTACAGGGAGAAGTAGAAGGATTAATAAGAGAATATTCCAGGGAACTGAATGCACCTTCTCAACAGCAAGATGCACAAACAAGAAGAACAAAAAGGAAGAGATGGAGAGAAGGAATGTGAGAAAGAAAAAGAAAGGAATCAAAGTAGATCCAGAGAGGGAAAAGGAGAAGAAAGGAGTCCAGAGCTGACAGAACCACTTCCTGCAGTCTGAGTCAACTCCGACAGCCAACACAGAGGAGGTTCCAGAACCTGAGATTGTATTCACAGCCACAAATCACACGTCCCAAACAGAGTGATCCTCCTTGTCTGGAAAGACATTATCCCACAAGAGTAAAAAATTCTCCACTGTGATTAAATCTTTAAGACTGATTGGGACAATGTAAAAGTTACTATGCTGTGGATGTCTCTATATGGTGGCTGTGTTACATTGAGATAGAGTTTTAAACACAAAATAATCTGCAGATGCTGGGGTCAAAGCAACACTCACAACACACTTTTATAGCTAATCAGGAGGAGTGTTATGCATTTAATATTTTAGTTAGATTTGAATAATCTTGTATATATATATATTGGCTGACTGAGCATTTTGATTTATTTAAATAATTCATTACGGGTTCTATGTAAAAATGTGATAATTGCTTACATCATCACGCTACCATGTGATATGTGCGCGCCTCGTTTAAAGACAAAGTCACACCCATATTTCTGACTCCCTGCATCTTCCTTTCAATTAGTTTAATGTTCTGTGTAACACCAAGTAAGCACCATCTGCTGATTCTCTTTTGTTTATCTTGCCTATTATTTCCTGAAAGTATTTTAAGAGATTTGCCAGGCAAGATTTTCCCTGAAATAAACATACTGACTTTTGAAAAGTTGTGTAACTCACTGCAAAGCTGTGTAGAGAAATAAAGCAAGGGCAGTTGAAGGTGTGTGGACCCAACATAGACTCCTTTGGAACCCCACCAGACACCAGCAGCCAAACAGAAAAGGCTCCCTTTATTCCCATTCTTTCCCTCCTGCCAATCAGCCGCTGCTTTATCCATGCAAGAATCTTTCCTGTAATACCATGGGCTTGTAGCTTGTTAAGCAACCTCATTAATGGCACCTTGTCAAAGGCTTTCTGAAATCCAAGTGCAACACATTAACTGATACTCCTTTGTCCATCCTGCTTGTTATTTCTTCAAAGAATTCCAACAGATTTGTCAGGCAAGATTTTCCCTTGAGGAAACCATGCTGACTACAGCCTATTTCATTATGTGCCTCCACGTACCGAGACCTCATCCTCACTAATCGACTCCAACATCTCCTCAGCCACTGAGGTCAGACCAACTGGCCTTTCGTTCCCTTTCTTCTCCCTCTCTCCCTCCCTGATGACTGGAGTGGCATTTACAATTTCCAGTCTTCCAGAACCATTGATTCTTGAAAGATCACTACTAATGCCTCCACAATCTCCTCAGTCACCGCTTTCAAAACCCTGGGGTATGCACCATCTGGTCCAAGTGACTTATCTACCATCAGGCCTTTCAGTTTCCCAAGAATTTTCTCTCTAGTTATGGTAACTTCACACAGTTCATGATCCCTGACCCCTGGAACTTTCACCATACTGTTAGTGTCTTCCACAGTGAAGGCCGACACAAAGTACTTACTCCGTTCATCTGCCATTTCCTTCTGCCCCATTACTGCCTCTCCAGAATCATTTTCCAGGGATCCGATATCAATTTTAGGTGACTTATTTAAAAGCTGGGCCATACTCTGTGATCCTCTCCTTTCCACAAGCTGGGCCATACTCTGTAACCCTCTCCTTTCCACAGGTGGGGCCACACTCTGTAAACCTCTCCTTTCCACAGGTTGGACTGTACTCTGTAACCCTCTCCTTTCTACAAGCTGGGCCATACTCTGTAACCGTCCCCTTTCCACAAGCTGGGCCAAACACTTAACCCTCTCCTTTCCACAAGCTGGGCCATACACTTAACCCTCTCCTTTCCACAGGTGGGGCCACACTCTGTAACCCTCTCCTTTCCACAAGCTGGGCCATACTCTGTAACCCTCTACTTTCCACAAGCTGGACGATACAATTAACCCTCTCTATTCCACAGGCTGGGCCACACTCTGTAAACATCTCCTTTCCACAAGATGGGCTGTGCTCTGTTACCCCCTCCTTTCCACAGCCTAGGCCATTCTCTTTAACCCTCTCCTTTCCACAGCCTAGTCCATACTCTGTAACCCTCTACTTTCCACAAGCTGAGCCATACACTTAACCCTCTCCTTTCCACAGGTTGGACTGTACTCTGTAACCCTCTCCTTTCTACAAGCTGGGCCATACTCTGGAACCGTCCCCTTTCCACAGGCTGGGCCATACTCTGTAATCCTCTACTTTCCACAAGCTGGACGATACAATTAACCCTCTCTATTCCACAGGCTGGGCCACACTCTGTAAACACCTCCTTTCCACAAGATGGGCTGTGCTCTGTTACCCCCTCCTTTCCACAGCCTAGGCCATTCTCTTTAACCCTCTCCTTTCCACAGCCTAGTCCATACTCTGTAACCCTCTACTTTCCACAAGCTGGGCCATACACTTAACCCTCTCCTTTCCACAGGTTGGACTATACTCTGTAAACATCTCCTTTCCACAAGCTGGGCCATACTCTGTAACCCTTTCCTTTCCACAAGTTGTTACCATGTTCTGTAACCCTCTCCTTTCCACAATCTGAGCCATACACTGTAACCCTCTCCTTTCCACAGGCTGGGCCATACTCTGTAACCCTCTCCTTTCTACAAGCTGGGCCATACTCTGTAACCGTCCCCTTTCCACAGGCTGGGCCAAACACTTAACCCTCTCCTTTCCACAAGCTGGGCCATACACTTAACCCTCTCCTTTCCACAGGTGGGGCCACACTCTGTAACCCTCTCCTTTCCACAAGCTGGGCCATACTCTGTTACCCTCTACTTTCCACAAGCTGGACAATACAATTAACCCTCTCTATTCCACAGGCTGGGCCACACTCTGTAAACATCTCCTTTCCACAAGATGGGCTGTGCTCTGTTTCCCCCTCCTTTCCACAGCCTAGGCCATTCTCTTTAACCCTCTCCTTTCCACAGCCTAGTCCATACGCTGTAACCCTCTACTTTCCACAAGCTGGGCCATACACTTAACCCTCTCCTTTCCACAAGCTGGACGATACAATTAACCCTCTCCTTTCTACAAGCTGGGCCATACTCTGTAACCGTCCCCTTTCCACAGGCTGGGCCAAACACTTAACCCTCTCCTTTCCACAAGCTGGGCCATATACTTAACCCTCTCCTTTCCACAGGTGGGGCCACACTCTGTAACCCTCTACTTTCCACAAGCTGGGCCATACACTTAACCCTCTCCTTTCTACAGGTTGGACTATACTCTGTAAACATCTCCTTTCCACAAGTTGTTACCATGTTCTGTAACCCTCTCCTTTCCACAAGTTGAACCATGTTCTGTAACCCTCTTCTTTCCGCAGGCTGGGCCATACTCTGTAACCCTCTCCTTTCTACAAGCTGGGCCATACTCTGTAACCGTCCCCTTTCCACAGGCTGGGCCAAACAGTTAACCCTCTTCTTTCCACAAGCTGGGCCATACTCAGTAAGCCTCTCCTTTCCAAAGCCTAGGCCATACTCGGTAACCCTCGCCTTTCCACAAGCTGGACCATACTCTGTAACCCTCTCCTTTCCACAAGCTGGGCCATGCACTTAACCCTTTCCTTTCCACAAGCTAGGCCATATTCTGTAACCCTCTCCTTTCCACAAGCTGGGCCATACTCCGTAACCGTCTCCTTTCAACAAGCTGGGCCATACTGTGTGACCCTCTCCTTTCCACAAGCTGGGCCATACTCTGTAACCCTCTCCTTTCCACAGGCTGAGCCATACTCTGTAACCCTCTCCTTTCCAAAGCCTAAAGTTGGTGCGGTCTTTCATTGACTCTATTATGGTTATTATTCTATTATGGATTTACTGAGTGTGCTCACAAGACAATGAATCTCGGTTGTATCTGGTGATGTATTTGTACTTTGATAACAAATTCATATTCAATTTTGAACTTTCATCCACTTTTTATTTACCCTTGAATCAACAATATTGGTGAGTCTTAAGTTTTTTGTGAATAATGGTGAACATTTAGTGGATATATTTTGAAGGAGTCATTATGTTTACGTTTTCATTGCCCCACAAGTTTACTCTTGTTTACACAGTGTAGTTATGGAGTGTTGTATGTCTGTACCACTGATTGTGAGAATAATCGACAGTACTGGTATATTCAGGCGTGCACCTATTCTGTATGGAATTTAATACATATTTTACTAAACTTCCTGCAGTCTCACAAGTCAGAGATCTGATTGAAAGCTGGAAGAATATTCCACCTTGAGTGATTTTTGAAAAGTTGTGTAACTGACTGCAAAGCTGTGCAGAGAAATAAAGCAAGGGCACTTGAAGGTGTGTGGACTGGGATATGGGAGAAGGTGTGTGGACTGGGATATGGGAGAAGGTGTGTGGACTGGGACATGGGAGAAGGTGTGTGGACTGGGATATGGGAGAAGGTGTGTGGACTGGGATACGGGAGAAGGTGTGTGGACTGGGACATGGGAGAAGGTGTGTGGACTGGGACACGGGAGAAAGTGTGTGGACTGGGATACGGGAGAAGGTGTGTGGACCGGGATATATGAGAAGGTGTGTGGACTGGGACACGGGAGAAGGTGTGTGGACTGGGATATGGGAGAAGGTGTGTGGACTGGGATACGGGAGAAGGTGTGTGGACTGGGACATGGGAGAAGGTGTGTGGACTGGGACACGGGAGAAGGTGTGTGGACTGGGATACGGGAGAAGGTGTGTGGACCAGGATATATGAGAAGGCGTGTGGACTGAGATATGGGAGAAGGTGTGTGGATTGGGATATGGGAGAAGGTGTGTGGACTGAGACGAAGGAGGAGATGTGTGGACTGGGAAATGGGAGAAGGTATGTGGACTGGGATACGGGAGAAGGTGTGTGGACTTGGATATGGGAGAAGGTGTGTGGACTGGGATACGGGAGAAGGTGTGTGGACCGGGATATATGAGAAGGTGTGTGGACTGGGATATGGGAGAAGGTGTGTGGATTGGGATATGGGAGAAGGTGTGTGGACTGAGACGAAGGAGAAGATGTGTGGACTGGGAAATGGGAGAAGGTGTGTGGACTGGGATATGGGAGAAGGTGTGTGAACTTGGATATGGGAGAAGGTGTGTGGACTGGGACATGGGAGAAGGTGTGTGGACTGGGACATGGGAGAAGGTGTGTAGACTGGGATATGGGAGAAGGTGTGTGGACTGGGACATGGGAGAAGGTGTGTAGACTGGGATATGGGAGAATGTGTGTGGACTGGGACATGGGAGAAGGTGTGTAGACTGGGATATGGGAGAATGTGTGTGGACTGGGATATGGGAGAAGATGTGTGGACTGGGATACGGGAGAAGGTGTGTGGACTGGGACATGGGAGAAGGTGTGTGGACTGGGACATGGGAGAAGGTGTGTGGACTGGGACACGGGAGAAGGTGTGTGGACTGGGATACGGGAGAAGGTGTGTGGACCGAGATATATGAGAAGGTGTGTGGACTGGGATATGGGAGAAGGTGTGTGGACTGGGACGAAGGAGAAGGTGTGTGGACTGGGAAATGGGAGAAGGTGTGTGGACTGGGACATGGGAGAAGGTGTGTGGACTGGGACACGGGAGAAGGTGTGTGGACTGGGATACGGGAGAAGGTGTGTGGACTGGGATCTGGGAGAAGGTGTGTGGACTGGGATATGGGAGAATGTGTGTGGACTGGGACATGGGAGAAAGTGTGTAGACTAGGATACGGGAGAAGGTGTGTGGACTTGGATACGGGAGAAGGTGTGTGGACTTGGATACGGGAGAAGGTGTGTGGACTGAGACGTGGGAGTAGGTGTGTGGACTGGGATATGGGAGAATGTATGTGGATTCGGATATGGAGAAGGTGTGTGGACTGAGACGAAGGAGAAGATGTGTGGACTGGGACATGGGAGGAGGTGTGTGGACTGGTACACGGGAGAAGGTGTGTGGACTGGGATATGGGAGAAGTTGTGTGGACTGGGATATGGGAGAAGGTGTGTGGACTGAGATGAAGGAGAAGATGTGTGGACTGGGACATGGGAGGAGGTGTGTGGACTGGGATATGGGAGAAAGTGTGTTCATTGGGATACAGGAGAAGGTGTGTGGACTGGGATATGGGAGAAGGTGTGTGGACTGGGATATGGGAGCAAGTGTGCGGACTGAGACAAAGGAGAAGATGTGTGCACTGGGACATGGAGGAGGTGTGTGAGCCTTACAATGTCAATTGGGAGCTGGCATCCCCCAGAGTGGGAACTGAAAGCTGGAGAAACAGCAACAGACACTCAAATAAGGCTTAGAATTTCAGCTATAAACATTTCATTGAATAACTAAATGAAAGAAGGAGGACAACTTGCACAAAACCTGATTGATGTCAGGAATAGATTTTATCAACTTACCTGTGGTAGAAAAATCCCATACCTGGCACCAATTACACAGTAGATGAAACAACTTGTACCACACAGAGGGCAAGCAGAAGGTGTTTCTGCAGTTTGGAGAGGAGACCCTGGTTCATGGAGTATGGCCCAGCTTGTGGAACGGAGAGGGTTACAGAATATGGCCCAGCTTGTGGAAAGGAGAGGGTTACAGAGTATGGCCCAGCTTGTGGAAAGGAGAGGGTTACAGAGTATGGCTCAGCTTGTGGAAAGGAGAGGGTTTCAATCTATGGCCCAGCTTGTGGAAAGGAGAGGTTTACAAGGTATTACCCAGCCTGAGGAAAGGAGAGGATGACAAAGTATCGCCTAGATTGTGGAAAGGAGAGGGTTACATCTCTCTGTACTTTTATCTATACTATATAAAAAGTGCTTGTGCACTCTTTACAACATTTTTAGATTAGATTATGAGGACACTCAGTCCTCGTTTATAGACATTTAGAAATGCATGCATTAAAAATGATACAATGTTCCTCCATTTAGAATTCAATTGGACTTGTTGCAAAATAAACAGTAATCATTCTGAATTCCAGTGGGGAGACTGGAAGTCAGTCTGTCCAGGGCCTTTGGATCTGGGTGCATCCTGTCTAATTTATTTGTCCTGCACTGACTCCAATCCGCAGCACAACAGGAGGAGAGTTTTTAATTTTTGCTTTTTGTTTGGTTCACTTTGCTGACTTGTTTTCTTTATTTTCCTTATTGCTGGGAAAATCAGCAAATTACTCGGGGGACTGCACGGTAGTACTGGGGGCTACCCCAGTACTGGATAGACTGCTGTACTTTACGCCTCTGTAGTATTGGTCCACACTGTAGTATTGGTGATTACCCCAGTACCTGATGGACTGCTATAATTTACACCTCTGTAGTATTGGAGATTACCCCAGTACTGGATAGACTGCTGTACTATACGCCTCTGTAGTATTGGAGATTACCCCAGTACCTGATGGACTGCTATACTTTACACCTCTGTAGTGTTGGAGATTACCCCAGTACTGGACGGACTGCTGTAATTTTTTACCAGTTTTTACTAATTACCATGAATGCTGCTTCTAGTTACCAACTGCTCTGCCATTAGACAAACGCTGTCCTGTACTCTGCTGAAATCCCTCCTGCGTCAAGGTTGTATAGTTTATACATATTTTGATAATAAATGTAATTTTGAATATTTTGTGAAGCACCTTCAATAACTCTGAAAGACTGAGGTTGGGTAAAATACTGAAAGGCTTTTACTCGCTGTACAATACGACCTCCATGCTGAGTGTCTGCCCCTGGACTGAGGGGAGGGGGCAAGGCGGAATCACCTTTATACACAACCGAGAGAATCACTTTCAAGGATTCTACAGTCACATCCTCAGTATTCTGCTTCAGATTTTGACTGTGGCTATTTCAGTTCAGCAGCTCTTTAAGAGCAGTCTGTTGTGCTTTCAGCTTGTTTGGGTCTGAGCTGAGATAAGGGGCTTGCTAATCAATTTTGGATTGTACTGTCAGCCAGGCGGGACAGTGGAATTGGAAGAAGGTTCTGGAGAACGCTGGCTCCGTTGGCGGGGAGCTGGAAGAAGACGGGGGAAAGATGGCTGAGGATGCCGTCCCTGTTGCACAAGGTGGTTTGTGCAGATGACTGTTTCTAGAAGGAAGAACCAATACTCCGGTGGGAGATCAGTTTCCTCGGGATCGATTTTGAGTGACGATCGGAAAGTGGTGTGTGCTTTCACACAGATCGAGGGCCCAGCGTGCCCGTGGAAAACGTTTAAGATCAGCCCCAACCTGTGCACAATTGACTGTTTCAGAATAATGGGCCCTTTTTGTTTTTTTTTTCTCATTTTCTTCCGAACCACTTTGTTAAGTTACTGTTCCTAAATGTACTTTGCTTAACTGTACGCCGTGTGCAATCTGTCATTTCCTGTAACAGGGCATCAAATCACACAGCATCCACACAAACCAGAGCTTGGGTGGGAGAGACATCCCAATCTCACAGATTTGGCGGCACCGGAGGGTGGAAACACCAGACTTATGAGTCCGGAGAACGGCGGCTTTCTCGGCTCTGCGCTGGAAGGCTGCCAGCGTGGGATAACCAGCCGCTTCCTGGAACCTGCACAGGTTACAACAGTTTTATTGTTTGCCTGATTCGTCGTCTTTTGCACATAGGTTGATTCTCAGTGTTTGCTATTTATAGTTTTTAATTGACTCTGTTGTATATCTTTATTTTCCTGTAAATGCCTGCAAGAAAATGAATCTCAAGGTGATATATACAAACTGGGCAGTGTGAGATGTTGCTCTTTGGGAGGTCACATGAAAGGAGAAAGTATAATTTCTCTTTTACTATAATGGTAGACTCTTTAATAGCAATGAGATACAGCGGTACCTTGGGGTTCAGGGCCATAGTTCACTGAAGGTGGCTAAGGTGGTAAAGGCAGCACATGGTACACTTGCCTTCATTGGGAGGGACATTGAGTATAAGAGTGAGGAAGTATTTCTGCAGCTGTACAAAACTTCCGTGAGACCGCACTTGGAATACTGCGTGCAGTTCTGGTTGATCCATTGTGGAAGGATTGGAGAGGGTGCGGAAGAGGTTTACCAGGATGCTGACTGGATTAGAGTGTATAAACTACAAGGAAAGGTTGGATAAACTTGGGTTGTTCTCTCCAAGCATCAGAGGAACAGGTGAGACTTGACAGAGGTTTTTATAATTCAGAGACACATAGATAGTGTAGACAGTTAGAATCTTTTCTCCAAGGGTGGAAATGTCAAACACCAGAGGACATGCCTTTATGGTTTGAGGGGGTGGGGAGATTTAGGGGGATGGGAGGGGCATTTTATTTTAAACAAAGAGAGTGGTAGGTACCTGGAGTAGACTATCAGGAGTAGTAGTGAAAGGAAGCTGTCTGGTTGGGTAAGAGACTTTAAATAGACACGCGAATGAGGGAATTAGGGAGATGTGGATGAGGAACAGGAGGATGTTTAGCATTAATTGGCATTTATTGGCACAACATCGTGGGTGAAATGGCCTGTCCAGTGCTGTACTGTTCTGTGTTCGAAGAAAACAACCTGAGCTTCTCCAATCTACACAACTAACTCAAGTCTTTCACCTTGACACTGTCCAAGTCTGGCCCAGTGTGACACTTGAATGAACAGCGCACTCCAGCTGAAGCTTGACCAGCATTTGAAAAACATAGAAACATAGAAAACATACAGCACAATACAGGTCCTTCCGCCCACAAAGCTGTGCCGAACATGACCCTACCTTAGAACTACCAAAGCTTTAGCCATAGCCCACTATTTTTCTAAGCTCCACGTACCCATCCAGGAGTCTCTTAAAAGACCCTATCATTTCCACCTCCACCACCAACGCTGCTGGCAGCCCATCCCATGCACTCACCACTCTCTGTGTCAAAATAAAACAAAACAAAGCAACTTACCCCTGACATCTCATCTGTACCTACTTCCAAGCACCTTAAAACAATGCCCTCTCGTGCTAGTCACTTCAGCCCTGGGGAAAAGCCTCTGACTATCCACAGGATCAATGCCTCTCATTACCTTGTACACCTCTATCTAGTCACCTCTCATCCTCCATCGCTCCAAGGAGAAAAGGCCGAGTTCACTCTACCTATTCTCATAAGTCATGCTCCCCAATCCAGGCAACATCCTTGAAAATCTCCTCTGCACCCTTTCTATGGTTTCCACGTCCTTCCTATAGGCGACCAGAATTGATCACAGTACTCCACGTGGGGTCTGACCAGGGTCCTATATAGCTTCAATATTACCTCTCGACTCTTAAACTCAATCCCACGATTGATGAAGGCCAATGCACCGTATGCCTTCTTAACCACAGAGCCAGTAAAGGTTTAATGAAACCTTACTTTTGTATATTGCTCGACTGACAGTACCAAGGATTACATATTCTTACAAATAAAGTCACTATTTCCATAGAAATATTTGGAAACAGTTCGTTCAGGGCTTCTAAAGTCCAATTGTTGATGGCTCGAATAGAAACTGACCCAATAATTCAGGACAATATTCCTTTAAGTAAATTCTCATATCTATGATATACAACAAGAGGATATTCAGCCACTGGGTTTTTACAGGGTCTCAGAACAATCCTATCAATATACTTACCCCTCTAAATAAAAAATAATTAAAATTAAATATTTCCTTGCCACCTGTTCTCTCGTTCAACCACGAGCTCTTGTCAAATCTCCCACAACCCACCCACACTGCAGATGATTAACAGAATCCAGCTTACTTACCCTGTGTTTTTGGGACACAGTGGGAAACCACAAGACCATAAGACCATAAGACAAAGGAGCAGAAGTCGGTTATTCGGCCCATCGAATCTGCTCCGCCATTTTATCATGAGCTGATCCATTCTCCCATTTAGTCCCACTCCTCCGCCTCCTCACCATAACCTTTGATGCCCTGGCTACTCAGATACCTATCAATCTCTGCCTTAAATACACCCAATGACTTGGCCTCCAATGCTGCCCGTGGCAACAAATTCCATAGATTCACCATCCTCTGACTCAAAAAAATTCTTCGCATTTCTGTTCTGAATGGGCACCCTTCAATCCTTAAGTCATGCCCTCTCGTACTGGACTCCCCCATCATCGGAAACAACTTTGCCACATCCACTCTGTCCATGCCTTTTAACATTCGAAATGTTTCTATGAGGTCTCCCCTCATTCTTCTAAACTCCAAGGAATACAGGTCAAGAGCGGACAAACGTTCCTCATATGTTAACCCTCTCATTCCTGGAATCATTCTAGTGAATCTTCTCTGTACCCTCTCCAATGTCAGCACATCCTTTCTTAAATAAGGAGACCAAAGCTGCCCACAGTACTTCAAGTGAGGTCTCACCAGCGCCTTATAGAGCCTCAACATCACATCCCTGCTCCTATACGCTATTCCTCCAGAAATGAATGCCAGCATTGCATTCGCCTTCTTCACTACTGATTCAACCTGGAGGTTAACCTTAAGGGTATCCTGTACGAGGACTCCCAAGTCCCATTGCATCTCAGAACTTTGAATTCTTTCCCCATTTAAATAATAGTCTTCCCGTTTATTATTTCTGCCAAAGTGCATAACCATACACTTTCCAACATTGTACTTCATTTGCCACTTCTCTGCCCATTCTTCCAATCTATCCAAGTCTCTCTTCAGACTCTCCGTTTCCTCAGCACTACCGGCCCCTCCACCTATCTTCATATCGTTAGCAAACTTAGCCACAAAGCCATCTATTCCATAATCCAAATCATTGATGTACAATGTAAAAAGAAGCAGCCCCAACACAGACCCCTGTGAAACACCACTGGTAACCGGCAGCCAACCAGAATAGGATCCCTTTATTCCCACTCTCTGTTTCCTGCCAATCAGCCAACGCTCTATCCACGTATGTAACATTCCTGTCATTCCATGGGCTTTTATCTTGTTAAGTAGACTCATGTGTGGCACCTTGTCAAAGGCCTTCTGAAAATCCAAATATACAACATCCACTGCATCTCCCTTGTCCAGACGACTGGTAATTTCCTCAAAAAATTGTAATAGGTTTGTCAGGCAGGATTTTCCTTTAAGGAATCCATGCTGAGTTCTGCCTATCTTGTCATATGCCTCCAGGTACTCTGTAACCTCATCCTTGACAATCGACTCCAACAACTTCCCAACCACCGATGTCAAGCTAACAGGTCTATAATTTCCTTTTTGCTTCCTTGCCCCCTTCTTAAATAGCAGAGTGACATTTGCAATCTTCCAGTCCTCCGGAACCATGCCAGAATCTATCGACTTTTGAAAGATCATCGCTAATGCCTCCGCAATCTCCACAGCTACTTCCTTCAGAACACGCGGGTGCATTCCATCTGGTCCGGGAGATTTATCTACCTGTAGACTATTCAGCTTCCTGAGTACTTTCTCTGTCGTAATTGTGACTGCGCACACTTCTCTTCCCTGCCACTCCTGAGTGTCCGGTATACTGCTGATGTCTTCCTCAGTGAAGACTGATGCAAAATACTCATTCAGTTCCTCTGCCATCTCCTTATCTCCCATTACAATTTCTCCAGCATCATTTTCTATCGGTCCTATATCTATTCTCACCTGTCTTTTACTCTTTGTATACTTGAAAAAGCTTTTAGTATCCTCTTTGATATTATTTGCTAGCTTCCTTTCATAGTTAATCTTTTCCCTCTTAATGACCTTCTTGGTTTCCTTATGTAAGGTTTTAAAAACTTCCCAATCTTCTGTCTTCCCACTAATTTTTGCTTCCTAGTACGCCCTCTCCTTTCCTTTAACTTTGGCTTTGACTTCTCCTGTCAACTACGGTTGCATCCTTTTTCCATTCGAAAATGTCTTCATTTTTGGAATATACCTGTCTTGCACCTTCCTCACTTCTCGCATAAACTCCAGCCACTGCTGCTCTGCCGTCTTTCCCGCCAGTGTCCCTTTCCAGTCAACTTTGGCCATTTCCTCTGTCATGCCACTGTAATTTCCTTTACTCCATTGAAATACTGACACATCAGATTTCGGCATTTCTTTTCCAAATTTCACAGTGAACTCAATCATGTTATGATCACTGCCTCTTAAGGGTTCCTTCACCTCAATCTCTCTAATCACCTCCGGTTCATTACACAATATCCAATCCAGTACAGCCGATCCCCAGTGGGCTCAACAACAAGCTGTTCTAAAAAGCCATCTCGCAGACATTCTACAAATTCTCTCTCTTGAGATCCAGTGCCGACCTGATTTTCCCAATCCACTCGCATGTTAAAATCCCCCACAATTATCATAACACTGCCCTTCTGACAAGCCTTTTCTATTTCCTGTTGTAATTTGCAGTCCACATCCCTGCAGCTGTTTGGAGACCTATAAATAACTGCCATCAGGGTCCTTTTACCCCTGCAATTTCTTAGCTCAACCCATAAAGATCCTGCACCTTCTGATCCTGTATCACCTCTTACAAATGATTTAATGTCATTTCTTACCAATAAAGCCACACCTCCCCCCTGCCTACCTTCCTATCCTTCCGATACACCATGTATCCTTGGACGTTCTGCTCCAGAGGTGCATCCTTTTGTCACGTCTCAGTGATGGCCACAATATCATACTTGCCAATCTATAGCTGTACGACAAGATCATCCACCTTATTCCTTATGCTGCGTGCATTTAAGTATAACACCTTAAGACCAGTATTTGGTACTTTTCGCTTTGATTTCACTGCAACTCATCCCAATGGCTACACATTTGCCCCATCACTTGCCTGTCTTTCCTGACATCTTTACTGCTCACTATCTTTGATTTATTTCTGTTTTCCCCTTCCTCCGCTCTGTCATTCTGGTTCCCATCCCCTGCCAAATTAGTTTAAACCCTCCCTAACAGCTCTATTAAACTTTCCCGCCAGGATATTGGGGTTCAGGTGTAACCTGTCCTTTTTGAACAGGTCATACTTTCCCCAGAAGAGATCCCAATTATCCAAGAATCTGAAGCCCTGCTCCCTACACCAGCCTCTCAGCCACGCATTCATCTGCCTGATCCTACTATTCTTGCCCTCGCTAGCACATGGCACAGGTAGCAATCCCGAGATTACTACCCTGGAGGTCTTGCTTCTCAGCTTCCTTCCTAACTCCTGGAAATCTCTCTTCAGAACCTCCTCCTTTGTCCTATCTATGTCATTGGTACCAACATGCACCAAGACAACTGGCTGCTCACCCTCCCCCTTCAGAATATTCAGGACCCGATCCGAGACATTCCGTACCCTGGCACCTGGGAGGCAACACACCATGCGGGTATCTCTATCAGGCTCGCAGAATCTCCTGTCCATTCCCCTGACTATGGAATCCCCTACGACTACCGCATTTCTCTTCTCTCTCCTTCTCTCCTGCACAACAGCGCCAGGCTCAGTGCCAGAGACCCGGTCACCGTGGGCGTCCCCTGTCAGGTCATCCCCCTCAACAGCATCCAGAACAAGATATTTGTTGCTGAGGGGGACAGCCACAGGTGTGCTCTCCACTATCTGGGCATTCACAGGAGAAGTGTGCAAACTCCTGGCAGACAACACCCAAGGTCAGGATTACACCTGGGACGCTGGACCTGAAGCAGTGGCTCTGCTTGTCGTGCTACTAACTACAGAACACGTGACACAAGTTGCCAAAATTCAATGCAAATGTGGTCTCTGAGTGAAGCCTGATTCCCTCCTTGTTTCCTTCTAATCAGATGCTGAGTTTTGTTTTCCTGCTGCACTGTGTTTTGCTGCTGATGGCTACAGTCTGTACAGCTTGTCAGTGTCTATGTCACAGTGATATACACCTCACATCTCCCTCATTAAACACTAACACAGCGTTCCATGCCTTTAAGAAGCTCAACGATCTGGAGTGCAGGTTGGAACACCATCTCCTCCCACTGATGACAACAGTCACATCCACACTGATGGAACGTTCACGCCTGGCCCTTTTGAAATCAAATCATGCAGGACGATGGTCATAAAAAGTCTGTCATTACTTTACTGAGAGTTGACTGAGGATGGATTCTTTATGCCTGCATATTTATTGAGGAAATGTTATTGTTAGTTGACACTGTGGTGGGCACGTGGCCAAGTGGTTAAGGCATTGGACTAGCGACCTGAAGTTCGTGAGTTTGAGCCCCAGCTGAGGCAGCATGTGTTATGTCCTTGAGCAAGGCACTTAATCACACATTGTTCTTCAACCATACTGGTGCCAAGCTGTATGGGTCCTAATGCCCTTCCCTTGGCCAACATTGGTGTCGTGGAGAGGGGAGACGTGTAGCATGGGCAACTACTGGTCTTCCATACAACCTTGCCCAGGCCTGCGCCCTGGAAAGTGAAGACTTTCCAGGTGCAGATCCATGGTCTCGCAAGACTAAAAGATGCCTTTATTATTATTATTATTATTAGATGACATTGTTATCTTAACACAACAGCCTTTCTTCCCATCTTCCATGTTGTGTCAATTCTCCCATTTTATTTCCTAATCCCATTTCTTCCAATAAAACATTTCCAGTTCTCTACATGAACACTTCAAATGCAGACAACCATGCAAGGGATTTTAATTGTGTTCGTAGCAAATTCTGTTTGGGAAAAGTAACATGAAGTTTTAGTTTATAATTCATGTCAAACTATTATTCTGCTTCGTCCCATTTGAACAATAACCCTCCATCCACTCCCATCTATGTATTATCCAAAATTATCTTAAATGTTGTAATCAAACCCATATTCACCACTTCCACTGGTAGCTCGTTCCGCACTTACTCCACTGAGTGAAGGAATGGCCCTGTAGGTTCCCCTTAAATATTTCACCTTTGATCCTTAACCTATGACTTCTAATTCTCGTCTCACCTAACCTCGGTGGAAAAAGCCTGCTTTCATTTACCCTCTCTACACCCCCAATTATTTTATATACCTCTATCAAATCTTCCCTCATTCGTCTCCGCTCCAAAGAATAAAGTCCTAACCTCTTCAACCCTTCCCCATAAATCATGTCCTCAAGTCCTGGCAACATCCTTGTAAATGTCTCTGTACTCTTTAAACTTTATTGATATCTTTCTTGTGAGTATAGAAACAGAACTACACACAATACTCAAAATTCTTTCAGCAAAATCTCAAACAACTTCCAAATAATATACCAACTCCTGCACTGGTGACTCTGATTTATAAAGGCCAATATGCCAGAAGCTTTCCTTACTATCCCATCTACCTGTCATGTCACCCAGGAATTATGGATCTGTTTTCACAGATCCTTTCGTTTACCTGCACTCCTCGGTGCCCTACCATTATCCGTGTTTATCCTACCCTGGTTTGTCCTCCCAAAGTGCATCACCTCATACTTGTCTGCATTAGGTTCCAACTACCAATTTTCAGCTATTTTTCCAGCCTGTTGGTTTCTGTTGTTTTAATCTGAAGTTTTCTGAGCTCAATGTAAAATTCACTCGAGCATATTAAACTTGCGTATAAAAACTAATAGGATAGAGCAAGTAATTAAAGCAAGAAAATAACGATTAAACAATTTAATCTAAGAATTAAACAATCCAGAAGAGCAGATTTCTGAGTCCTGTGTTTAGCTCCTGACCTGCCTGTCGGTAGCACTAGCAAATTAAATCAGGTGGGGAGTGGTTGGTGAATTCTTGTGTGATCAAGTATCTTGTGTTTTATATTTGTAATTAATTGAGATCACTTTGTTGAGATCTGTTTTCCCTTTGACGTGAGTGTCTTTTTCTATTGATCTGTGTCAAAAAAGCGAAGTTAAATCCACTGTGATTCAATGTTGTAAAACAATAAAACATGAAAACTTCTAAGGTGGGTGAATACTTTTTATATGCGCTGCAGGTCAATAAACCTGACCTCAGTGGTTGGGAAGATATTGGAGACGATTATGGATGTGGTTTCGGGATACTTGAAGGTACATGATAACAAAGGCCAAAATTAACATGCTTTCCTTTGGGGAAAATCGTGCCAGACAAATCTGTTAGAATATTTTGAGGAAATAACAAGCAGAAAAGACAAAGGAGAAGATAGGAGAAAGATTCTGGTCATGAAAGGCATATGGTATGAGAAGTGATTGATGGCGCTGGGCCGTTACTTGCTGGAATCTCCAAGAATGAGCGGGGATCGCATTTTAAAAAAACTATCGACTGAGGAAAGACCTTTATAGTGAATGTTGAGAGGATATTTTCTATCATGGGGAGCCAGGACTAACGGGGTCGCTCTCAAAGTAGAGGCATGGCCACTTAGAACGGAGGAGAGGTCTGATGGAATTTTTCAGTGCAGTCACTTCTTCCTTGTAATGTGCAGACTGGAACAGTGTCCAGTCCCCAAGCTATGATGTACACAGTGCTCTACACAATTCCAGAATAATCCCTTCTCCATTTTCATCTCCCTATCTCTGTCTCCCCAAAAAGACAAGAACAAGTGGTGACTGTTGTAAAATTATTTTTATTGAACATGTAGAGGGTTTTTCACAATGCTTGCAATCTATCAGTTCCTGACTTGGTGAGTAATCTCTTCTCTGTCCTCTGACCAGTGTTAAACGTGAATAGATGTGGATAATGAAAGGTCCAGGAAGTACATTTGACCAAGACATGCAGCAGCATTGAAAACTCCCTTCTCCCCAGCCCCCCAGAAATAATGTACACCTCCCCCATCTATATACGAATCTCTATCCCCCCCACTCCCCTTCCCTCTCATCTCCCAATGTCTCTTTCACCCTCCCCCTCCCACCTCCCTCCTCTTTCTTTCAATCGACCCCAACCCACTCCCACTGTCCCTCTGTCCATCTCCGTCTGTTCAAGGTGGTTCTCTGTTCCAGCTCCTGATAAGTCAGGAATCCCAGCGGAGGAGATGATGACGACGAGGATTCATTCTATCATGATGTGGGTGAAGAGCGAGGCAGAGGGCAGGAGTACACCGTTTGCAGACAGATGGTGGATGTGGTGGTATCCTGAGGTTAGAACAGAGTGAGAGAGGCCATCACACAGTAACTCAAACACCCAGCATCCCTTGGTTATGAGAAGAGTTGGCTCTCCCCAACATCCCTCTCCACCCACCTCAACTCTCTCTCCCCACTGCGTCCATCACCCTTCTCCAATGACTGTCCACACTCCCCCACCACAGCTTCTTTACCCTTTGTCTACTCCCTACGTCTCATCGCTCTCCACCACATCACTCTACATCCTTCCCCAACGGACACACCCAACCATCAGTCCCTCTTCAACACACTGTCTGGAATGTGCCTTAACAAAGCAATACACATCATCAAAGGTCCCCAGCATCCGGGCCGTGCCATCTTCATGCAGCTACCATCGGGCAGGAGGTGTACAAGCCTGAAGTCCCACACCACCAGGTTCAAGAACAGCTACTTCCCTTCAGCCATTCAGTCCTTAACCAACCGGGAAAACCCTAATCACTGTCACAGTAATAGCAACACAGTTACCAGTTTGTACTGAGAACACTGAACAGTTTCCACAATCTTCCTATAAGGAGGTGATCAGAACTGAACACAATATTCCAAGTGTGGTCTAACCAGGGTTTTATAGAGCTGCAACATTCCCTCACTGATCTTGAACTCAATCCTCTGACTAATGAAGGCCAACGTACCAGATACCTTCCTAACCACCCAAATCAACTTGTGTGGTACATTTGAGGGATGTATGAATGTGCACCCCAGGATTCCTCTGTTTCTCCACACTGCTGAGAATCCTGCCATTAACATCCAGTTCACTTGCAAACTGGTTTTTCTCTACAAGTTGCAAGTTCCCTGGAAGAGAGCCCAATGATTCAAAAAGTCTAATGCCATCCCTCCTCCGCCAACTCCTTGACCATGAGTTAAACTATATGATCTTCCTATTTCTGGCCTCTCTAGCATGTGGAAAAGGTGAGATCACAAACCTGGACATCCTGCCCTTTAACATCGCACCTAACTCCATGAATTCACTTTGCAGAACCTCATCACTTGGTACCTACATGAACCACGACCTCTGGCTGCTCACCCTCCATCTTGAGAAAGCTGAGGACTCGATCTGATGTGTACTGGACCCTGGCACCTGGGAGGCAACATACCATCTGGGAATCTCGTACTCGCCCACAGAACTTCCTGTCTGTTAACCTAACGAACAAACCCCCAATCACCACAGCTTGTCTCTTCAACCTCCTTCCCTTATGAGTCTCAGAGACAGACTTAGTGCCAGAGACCTGACCATTGTGACTTTTCTCTGCTTGTTCATGCCCCGAACAGTAACCAAAGATGTTGGTGAGTGACCAAAGGTTTAGTCTGTACTGGCTGCTTAACCCCTGTCCCCTTCCTGACTGTCACCATGCTCCTGTGTTCTGAGACTGGGACAGACCCTGACAGGCATTACCCACCCCTTGAAATAGTATTCAGTCCCCACAAATACAGTATTTTCATGTTTTACTCTGTCATTTTCTAAATATTTTGAAGAAGAATTTATTGAGCCAATCTACAAAACATTGTGCATAATATCAAATCAAAAGTAAAATTCCAAAATTTCACAACAATTTATTAAAAATTAAAACCAAAATTGTGAGTCTGAATAAGTATTCATCCCTTCCTTTGTGATGACCACACTCACTTTCCTCAGGTGCCATTTGTGATCTCACCAACTCACATAATTTGTCAATACAGAACATTGTAGGATCAGTGAATTCACAAGCATAAAAACCCCTCACTCTGTCAGGTCCAGCTGTATGATAGACTTACAACAGACCAAACCAAAATGAAGACACAGGAGCATTCCAGACCCCTTCTCCTGTCTTCGACCCTCCTCCTCCTCCTGGACACCCCACCCGGGTCTTCTACCTGCACTCAATCTCTTCATCTCTAACTGTCGCCGAGATATCAACCATCTCAAATTCACCACTCCTATCTCCTGTTCCAACCTCACTCCCTGAGAACACACTGCCCTCCACTCTCTCCACACTAATCCCAACCTCACCATCAAACCCGCTGACAAAGGCGGTGCCGTAGTAGTCTGGCGGAGGGACCTCTACCTCACTGAGGCCAAAAGGCAGCTCACTGACACCTCCTCTTACTCACCCCTGGAACAGGACCCCACCAAAAAACATCAAACCATTGTCACCCGCACCATCACCGCCCTTATCAACTCCAGAGACCTTCCATCCTCAACCGCTAAACTCATTATTCCCACAAACCGCACTGCTCGGTTTTACCACCTCCACAAGATACACAAGCCTCACTCTCCCGGTAGACCATTGTTTCTGCCTGCTCCTGTCCCACCGAACTTGTATCTGCCTACCTGGACTCCATTTTGTCACCCATAGTTCAGTCCCTCCCCACCTACATCCGGGATACATCCCATGCCCTCCACTTCTGCAATAACTTGCAATTCCCTGGTCCCAACCGCTTCATTTTCACTATGGATGTCCAATCCTTATACACCTCCATTCCTCATCAAGAAGGCCTCAAAGCCCTCCCCTACTTTCTGGAAAATAGACCTCACCAGTTCCCCACCACCACTACCTTCCTCCGGTTGGCGGAACTGGTTCTCACACTTAATAACTTCTCTTTTGGCTCTTCCCACTTTCTTCAGACTAAGGGTGTAGCTATGGGAACATGCATGGGCCCCAGCTATGCCTGCCTCTTTGTTGGTTATGTGGAACAGTCTGTGCTCCAAACCTATTCTGGTACTGCTCCCCAACTGCCGAAGAAGCAGGCTCGGAGACATAGGCGACGGATGAAGAGTTCAGCGTCATGGCGGGCACAGAACTCACTGAGGTGTGGACGGAGGGGGACAAAAGTGAGGCCCTTGCTAAGGACAGAACGTTCTGCCTCAGAGAGGGGAAGGTCAGAGGGGATGGTGAAGACACGGCAAGGGTTGGGGCTGGGGTCGAAGGAGGGTGAAGAGTGGAAGTTCTCAGGGGGGGTGAGGGGAGGATGAGGGATCAGAGGAATGAAGGGGCGGTGAGGGGTAGAGGGAAGGTTGGGAGTCTCAGAGAGGAAAGAGGGTGGTTGGAGAATAAGTCGGGCGGTAGGACCCAGCGGCAGTAAGAGGGGTCCGGGTCTGGAGAGGGTTGGGACCATGGTCCGAGCTGGTCTGGAGCTGGGGCTGGCGGAGCCTGTAGCCTGCAGGGCCCCAGAACTGAGGTCGGAGTCGGAGGCGAGGGAATCCATGGCCCGCCGGGGTCTGGTGCCCACGTCCGGGAGGCGGTGGTTCCAGTCAGGATCGTTCTGACTGGAATTAGTCAGTTAGTCAATTGCTGCCCAACTTACACCAAAGCAAGATCTTGGGAAGATTTCAGTCAGGTTTTAAGGCTCATCATAGCACAGAGTCTGCCCTGCTGAAAGTGTACAGTGACTCCTCCTCTCCACCGACTCAGGTGACTCTGCCATCCTCATTCTTCTTGACTTCTGCGCAGCATTTGATAGTGTGGATCATGCCATGTCAATAGACAGTCGCCAATGCAGGGTTGGTGTTGATGGCACTGCCTTGAACTGGTTCACATCCACCTCATAAATAGAAGCTTCTCCGTCAACAAAGGCAAATCTTCTTCTTTTCCAGCTAGTTTCTCCTGCGGGTTCTCACAAGTTTCCATCCCAGGTCCCATTCTTTTCTCCATACACATGCTTCCCCTCGGCCAAATCATCCAAAAATACGACATTTCCTTCCAGTGTTATGCTGATGACACACAGCTTTATCTCCCCTTGAAACAAAGGTCTAGTCAAATCTGGTCAGCCTCATGAATTGCCTTGAGGACATAAAGTGTCGGATGGCACAAAACTTCCCGCAGCTGAATGAAGGCAAGTCTGAAGTTGTCCTATTTGGCCCCCCTGACTCCATCAAAGTGATTGCCAACAGTCTTGGTAACCTGTCCACCCTTTTCAAACCCCATGTCAAAAACCTTGGTGTGATATTTGATATCGCCTTTAAGTTCGACAAGCAAGATAATGCAGTAGTAAAAGCCAGCAGTAAAACCCCTTATTCTACTTCCAGCTCCCTCAGGTGAGCTGACTTGGGGCTCCTGGCTGTCTCGCGATCTAAACTTCAGCTCAGGGGTGACCGTGCCTTTGCTGTTGTAGCCCCTCGACTGTGGAACAGGAATTCCCTCCCTATCAGATCTGCCCCCTCCATTGACTCTTTCAAGTGCAGGCTCAAAGCTTACCTTTATCCACGAGCATTTGAATCGTCCTGATATGGCTGATTTTTGGCTTGTGCCAAGGCTCATGTGTAGTTTATGTTCTGCCTGTAAGCTTTGTGCCTTGTTGTTTCTATCTGTGTTTCTTGATTTGTGATTTTAGCTACCTGTTATGGTTTGTACAGCACTCTGGTCAACATGGGTTGTTTCTAAATCTGCTTTATAAACAAATTTGACTTGACTTGACTGGGGTGTAGACCAACTGGTCTAGATGACTTATCTACCTACGACATTTCAGCTGCTCATTGGCAACAGTGATTACACTCACTTCTCCCCCTCGCTGGCAAAACTCTTATTCAGCTTGTTCACCATTCCTTTTTTCCCATTACTCCCTCTCCAGTGTCATTTCCAGCACTCTAATGTCCACTCTGTCTTCATTTTACTCTTTCTGCCTCTGGAAGAAAAGCTTTCGGCACCCTCTTTAATATTATTGGCTGGCTTACCTTCAGATTTCATCTTTTCTCTCCTCATTGTTTTTCACTGGCTTTTGTTGGTTTGTAAAGCTTCCCAATCATTCAGCTTCCCTCTCTTTTCTGCTACTACTCTATGTCCTCCTTTTTGATTCTATGCCGTCTCTGACTTCCCTTGTCAGCCACGCTTGCCTCATCCTCCCTTTAGAATACTTCATCTTTGGGACGCATCTGCCCTCCACCTTCTAAATTGCCCCAAAAACTCCAGTCATTGCTGCTCTGCTGTCCTTCTGGCTAGTGTCCCATTCCCATTAACTTTGGCCAGCTCCTCTTTGGATGAATCTGTCATTGCCGTTGACCCACTGTAGCAGTGATACATTGGACAGGGTGCAGAAGAGGTTCACAGGATACAGTCTCGATTAAAGGCATAAGTTACTGTTTAAGGAGAGGGCAAACAAACTTGGGTATTTTCTAAGGAGTGGTGGAGCTGAGGGGAGTATGATAATGTGTGATAAGATTGCGAGGGGCATAGATTGATAGCTGGTATCTTTCCCGCAACACACTCCTCCCCACCCCAGAGACAACCTGTCTAACAACAGAGGGCATTCATTTATAGAGATGAGGTGGAGTTTCTTTACCCAGAGGGTGATGAATCTGAGCAATTCATTGGCACATTTGGCTATATATAAAACGGAGGTTGACATGTGCTTGATTAGACAGGGCGGAGGGGAAACTTCAGAGAGAGATGGGTCAAGACAGGCAGATGGGACAGACTCAGGTGGGGCTTCTTGACTGGCAAGGGGCAGTGGGACTGAAGACCAGTGTTTTCCACTCGCAGACATTCATTGACACCATTTCTCATCAGTACATGTTTTACAAACATCAGATTTCAAAGTTGAATTTCAAAGTAAATTTATTTTCCAAGTACGTGAACCATAATCTATCAGACGATCCATTTTCTTGCAGCTTCAGCAGCTCAACGTTCACCCCCAGCCCCAGGGAGGAATTGGGGCCAATTCCACAGGGGGATGGTCTGAGCTGGTGTGGGGTATGGGGGGGTGTGGGGATTGGGGTGGGGTATGGGGGTGTCTAGGACCTCATGGGGGAACCCTCCCTCCATCTTCCTCCCACCCACTCCTCCTCAGACCCCTCCTGCTACCCTCCCCTCCCCACTCCCCGGCCACCCATCCCCCACCTCCCCATGCCCTCCCCTCCCCCACCCCAACCCTGTCACCCTCCCCTCCTCCATCCGTCCCTATTCCTTCCCCTGCCCCCTCACCACCACATTCCCCTGACCCTCCCTTACCCTCAACCCTCCCCTTCCCATTCTCCTCCATCCCCTCCACCCTTCCTCCATCCCCTCTGCCTCCCTCTCCATCTCCCTCCATTCCCACTCCCACCCTTCCACCTTCCTTGCCCCTCTATCTCCCCTCAACCCTCCACTTCCCCTCTCCCCTTACTTCTTCTCCCTCACTCCACCTCCACAGCAACACTCTTGCTCCTGACCTTTGCCTCACCCTCTACTCAACCCTCTTCTTCCCCCTCCCATTCCTACCATCCTCCTACTCAGTCCCACTTGTCTTCCCCTCCTGTTCCTTCACCCACCCTCCCCCTCAACCTACCCCTTCCCCCTCCTGTTTCCTCACCCACACTCCCCCTCAACCTACCCCTTCCCCCTCTTGTTTCCTCACCCACACTCCCCATCAACCTACCCCTTCCCCCTCCTGTTTCCTCACCCACACTCCCCATCAACCTACTACTTCCTCTCACCTCCTTCCCTCTCCTCCTCACTCCCTCTCTTCCACCGACTCTGCCCCCCACCCCCTCCATCCATCACCCCAACTGTATGTGCGTTTGCAGGTGTGTGAGAGAGAGGGGAGGGTGCAGATAGGGTTGGAGGGGATGAGGAGAAATCAGAGGGGTGGGGAAAGCGTGGAGATGGAGGGAGGAGGGTGAAGCGGGGAGGGTAGGTCTCTCACACACACAAAACACATACAGTTGAGGGGATGGAGGGTGGGGGAGGGAAGGAAGGTGAGAGGTTGGGAAGAGGGAATTGAGGTGAGGGAGGAGCAGAGGCAGGAGGGATGGAGAAAGAGGGAGAGGAAGGTGGAGGATGGAAGGGGAAGGGGAGAGTGAGGGAGGGGAGGGGAAGGGGTGGGAGATGGGGAGGGGGAGGAATAGGGAGGGAGTGGTGGAGTGGAGGGGAAGGGGAGGAGGAGGGAGGAAAGGGTTAGAGGAGATGGGGTAGGGAGCGGGGAGAGGTTCGGGGAGGGGAGAGGGAAGGGGAGTGGGGAGGAATGGGCAGGAGGAGGATGAAAGGAGAGCTCCCTGACAAGGTCCTAACGGGGAAGGTGGGGAGGTAGATGGGGAAGTGTGTGGGAGGGGGAGGGAGGAAATGGGAGGGAGGGGTATGTGTATAGGACAGGGAAGGGAAGAGGTGGGGCATGACGGTGGAAGGAAAAGTTGAGGGGAGAGAGGGAGGGGAGATATGTGTGGGGGAGGGATGGAAGGGAGGGTGGGGAATGGGTCGGGGAGGAGGAGGGAGGTGCTCCCTCACTGGAGGAACCAGGCAGTCGCAGTGGGGACAGCCAGGACATGGGGCAGGGTGAACCTGAGGGAGGGAATGGAGAGGTGAGGAGGAAGGGTAGGATGAGGCTGGGGGCCAAAAATATGGTGTCACTGGTGGAGCTACTGAGAGGTGCTCTGGGATTGATCAGCCACTCATCGTACAACCATCGCATCCTATTCTGAGCCAGTCCCATCTGCCTGCATTTGTCCCGTATCCCTCAAAACCATTCTTATTCATGTACTTGTCTGAGTGTCTGCTGTGTGAATAATTTTCTCCTGTGTCCTGATTAAATTTCTTGTTTTTCCTTAAACTTGTGCACTCCCAACCTGCCCAAACTCTGTCCATAACTCAGTCCTTCAAGTGCTGACAACAGTCTCGTTACTCTCCTCCGCACTCTTTGCAGCTGGACAGCATCTTTCCTGTAGCAGAGCAAGCAAATCTGAATACAATATTCCAGGTGAGGCCTCACTAATGTCTTCATCAATTAGACCATAAGACCAAAAGACATAGGAACAGAATTAGGCAACTCAGCACCTTGAGTCTGTTCTGTCATTCCATCATGGCTGATTGAGTATCCCTGGCAACCACACTATACTCGCTTCTCACTGGAACCTTTCATGCCATGACTAAGCAAGAACCAATCAATTTCCATTTTAAATATCCTCAATTACTTGGTGTCCACAGCCATCCGTGGCAATGGATTCCACAGATTCATCATCCTGTTACTAAAGAAATTCCTCCTTATCTCCAGTCTAAATGGATGCCCTCTGGCCCTAGATCAGAAGGTATACAAGATATCCTTTTCACGTCCATTCTATCTAGACCTTTCGATATCAATGGGTTTCTATGAGATCCACCATCATCTCGCGGGTACGAGTCCAGAGCCATGAAACGCTCCTCATACGTTAACCCTTTCATTGCTGGATCAATCTCGTCAACCTTCTCTGGAAACTCTCTAATGCCAGCACATCATTTCTCAGATAAGCGGCCCAAATCTTCACACAATACTCCAAATTTGGTCTGACCAATGGCATATAAAGCCTCAGTATACATCTTTCCTTTTATATTCTAGTCCGTTTGAAATGAATGCCAACATTGCAGATGCCTTCGTAACAATTGACTCAAACTTCAAGTTAACCTTTACGGAATCCTGCAGAAGTGCTTCCCTTCTAATTTTTAAAATTTAAAAATAGACGACACCTTAATTCCTTCCACTGAAGTGCATGACCATGCACTTCCCTACAGTATATTCCATCTACTACTTCTTTGCCTTTTCTCTCAATCTGTCCAAGTACTTCTGCAGGCACCCTGCTTGCTGTAAAATACTTGCCCTTCCATCTATTATCTGCAAAGCCAGATTCCTTTGATCTTCCACAATCCTCATTAACCTCCCATTCACTGAACACCAGCTCGCTACATCATAGACTTTCCTTTTCTATATCCCATTGCAATTTATAAATCACATTCTGGCTACTGTTTGGGAGCCTGTATAAACTCCCATCAGTGACCTGGCAGTTTCTTAGTTCTACCACCGCACCCCACCCCAAAGTTTCTGCAACTTCTATTCCTATGTCATTTCTCTATAAGGATTTGATTTTATTTTTAACAACAATGCCTCCCCACTCCCTCTGCCTGTCCTTTCAGCACAATCTGTATCCTTGGATGTGAAGCACCCAACGATGATCTTTAAGCAACGAACTCAGTGAAGCCGATAATGTCATCCCTGCCGATCTCTAAATAGGCCATTACCCCTGATCATTACCCAGTCCCAAATATTCAAGACTTTTCGGTAAATTTAGCCAGAAAGATAATTTTTTGTAAAGTGTATTCGGTCAGGGTTTATCATCAGGTACCTGGGTGCTCTGACCATATTCCCAAAGATGCTGTTATCACCCCATTTGGGCTGTTTGAGTTTCTGTGCATGCCCTTTGGGCTGAAAAATGCAGCATAGACTTCCCAGCAACTCATGGACTGTGAGCTAAAACACTGACAGATTTTCTTTTTGTTCACCTGGACAACACACAGCACTGTGCAAAAGGCACATATATATGTAGCAAGGGTGCCTGAAACTTCTGCACAATTCTGTAAATTCATTAAAATAGGAGGTGGTTGGGAAACAGAAATAAGAGTGCTTAGCTTTGTACCAGCTCAGGAGTATGAAGTGCTATTAAGTTGTGACTGGAAAGACATAATATACAGTACTGAGCAAGGGTCTGAGCACCATTGCTACAGATACATGTGTCTAAGACTTTTACACAGTACTGTACCTGTCACCAGCGCATCCAAAACCGAACACTTATCACATCTCCACATACTTTTCTATTGCTTCAGCCATCGTGGGCTGATTATTAACCCCATTAAATACCAGTTCAGGTTGTCTATCCCTGACTTTCTCGGCCACTGTATCTGTGCAGATGGTCTGCCACCCCACCATCAATGTTCGCTGTTATGATGGACTTTCCACTGCACCCCCACCCCCCAAAAAATACTGCAAGTGTTTTTTGTTTTGGTGAATTTCTATCACCTTTTCATTCCAAGATCTGTTGAACTTATGCTTGCTCCCTTAATTTAATGCCCATAATCGCATGTTTGAATGGTCAGCAGACGTGACCTGAGCATTTGACAATACCAAATGAGTCTTTTGTAAACAACCCTACTGGTATATTTATTCCCCATGCATCAGGGGCAGGGTGGAAGTAAAGGGCTGCAGCTTTTGCTAATCACATAAAATGACTTGGTGTCAGGGTGGAGCCCCAGCTGCCTTTGGCCAGAATTGACCACATGGACTGGGCCCTCTCCAGTGCCAGTACAGTAACTCCGAGCAATGCTGACCTGAGCCTGGAGCCGGAGCAGGGTCGGTTCCTGTTACCGACGCGGGGTCATGATGACTGGACATGAAGGTCTAACCGGGGAACCCATTGTCAAATTTCACCAAGAAACAATCAGACCAAAGAATTTCGGGCAGAGCCGGTCGGTATGACAAACATCCATCAGCATACAGAAATGGCAACCTTTTAAAATGAGAAATAAATCAATGTAAAAACAAATTTAGCACTGGATGAGTGAACCCTTTGAACCAGGATGCACAGGATGGAAATGGTCCTGTGATAAGACAGGTGGTTTCACACAGTCTCCATGACTCTGTCAGTTTGTGGGGTGGAATGGGAGTGGTAATTGACTGAACACAGTGAGGTGGAAGGGTTGCAGAGGTACTAACCTGAGGAGTACTGAATGCAGTCGGGACTTGCTGTCTTGGGCTTGAATTGTGTAGTGGTCACTCTCAGCTTCATCTCTGGTTCATACGGTTCAATTCTGTGTTGTCTTGTGCACAATCATGTGTCATGGTTTCTGGCACTCTTGTCCCTCAAGGAGAAGAAAGAAAAAGTAAATTCAAGCAACACACAGAAAACGCTGGAGAAACGCAGCAGGCCAGGCAGCATCTAGGACAAAGAGCAGAGCCGACGTTTCAGGCTGAGACCCTTCATCACGAAAGGAAACAAAAGAAAGGAAAAATATTCACTGGCTTACAACTAGACAACGACAGGAACATTTACATTTTGAGTCACAGCATGAGAAATCTTTTCTTTCGTTATTAATCTTTTTAATGATTTAGAGGAAACATATATGCAGACAAGGGGAGAATTATCTCAAATATGTATATCAGCAACAATATAAACAAAAGATGAAATAGTTATGATCATAATCATACATAGTAATAAGCAAATATGCAATATATAATAAAAAAGGACAATGAATTGTCCTCTTATCAAGGGGACAATGAAGGGGAATAAAACCCCACTGCACAGTCCATTTGGAGGTTACAACCAAATAAAAAGGAAAGAATTTGTGATCAAATCTAAAACTTCGAAAAAGAAATAATTGGAACAGTAATAAATCAAATCAAATGAAAATATAGAATAAAAGGTCGCCATATTTGCTCAAATTTAAAAGTTGTATCAAATGTCCGACTGCTTATTTTCTCTAAATTTAAACAGGACATAACGGAGAAAAGCCAAAAAAAGACAGTAGGTGGATTAGAATCCTTCCATTTCAGTAAAATGGCTCTCCAAGCCAATGAAGTCGAAAAGGCTATCCAACTTTGAGCGGAAACGGGAATATACCCAGAAAAACTACTGATTTCAGAAAATATTGATAACATAGAAGGAATATATTTCCTTGCTCTGAACTATAAACTAACAGGTTATCTGCATATAACAAAACCTTGTGTATTTTGTCCCCTCTCTTAATACTGTACCCTGAACAGTATTAGAATCTCTAAGAGCAATAGAAAGGGGTTCTCAGGCCAAGTTAAATAATAAATGTCTAATTTACAAAGCATGACAACTCTTCCACACATTTTTCAGCATCCTGTCCAAATGTGTCACCATTTTAAGAGGACACTGTACTTCTACCCCTCGGTGTCTCTGTTCTACAACCCGCTTTGGACCCTGTCATTTACTCTCTATGTTCTACTCTGGTTTAACTTCCGAAAATCACACTTGTCCAGTTACGTGCATCCTGCCCTTTCTTGTCCCACTTTGCCAGATGGTCTCCATCCCATTGTAAACTCAGACAACCCTCAGGTTCACCACACACTCATTTTGGTGTCATCCGCAACTTCACTCGTTATCCGACATGAAATTAATGAACATAAAGAGAAATACCTGAATGACCGTTTGCTGGATATTTGAACCATCTGTGTAGATATGGGAAAATCCATGATATCTGCCAGTCTACATCTGTCTCGAGTCTCCAGCTGAGCAGAATTTAAATCCTATGGTGATGATGCATCTCATTATGATGTGTCTATTGATGTCAGAATGTCACTGTCCCTGCCCCTTGTCCTGGTTAAGGGAGATTCAGTGCTAAAATTGTGTTTGGAAGGTTTGAGACATTCGCCAACCTTGTCCATTCAGTGGCACAGATTGTAAATAGTGTAGCATTTGTGAGTGTCACACTCCAGGGGACTCTGGGCAATGCTGTCAGTCATGGGTGAAAATGAGATATCAATCTGCATCCACTATTAAGTGACATTTGCATCCAGACCTTAAATATTTGAAGTGTAAAAATATATTACCTTCCATCACTCCTAGTTTATTTACAAAACATTTTCATTCTACAAGAACACAGACAAAATGCTGGAGGCATTCAACAGGTCAGGCAGTATCTGTGGAGAGGAATAAACTGTTGATGTTTCATGCCAAGACCCTTCATTCTACAGTCTCCTGTTCTTGACCCCACTGCTAATGTGAAGAGCTTCCCTGACAGCAGGTTGTCAGTGGAATAAGTGAAAGAGAATGTGAACAGAAATAGTTTGGAGGGAAATAGGTGTGGGAATGTGATTACCTCAGAGCCTGCATGGACTGAGACCAGAACACCATGGGACACAGGAGCAGAATCAGACCAATCAGCCCATTAAGTCTCCTAGAACGAGCTTATTGACTACAAGTGGGGGAAGCTATGAGCCAGTACTCATCGGTGATCAGAGTTGGAGAGGGTCAGAACATTTCAATTCCTGGACATTTCAGACGATCTGTCTTGGGTCTCACAATTAAGTGCCATTACAAAAAAAGCATGGCAATAGTTCTACTTTCTCAACGTTTGCTAAGATTTGGCATGTCATCTAAAACTTTGACAGGCTTATTGATATGTGATACAGAGTATATTGACTGGCTGCAGCACGGCCTGGTATGGAAAAACAATGAAAAGAAACGCCAACAAAATCAATGGGTACATCCCAGGCCATCATAGTTAAAGCCCTCCCCAACACTGAGCACATCTACATGGAGTACTGTTGTAAGAAATAAGCATCCATCATCAGGGACCCCCACCATCCAGGCCATGCTCTCAGATTTCCCTAAAATATTTCATGTTTTGTCTTAAATCTATCACCTCTTGTTCAATTCTCACACAACCTGAGAGGAAAAAGCTTCTTCTGCATTATTAGGGGACTTAATATTGTCATGGGACTTGACAGAAGCTTATAAAATCAGGAGCAATATGGATAAGGTGGTCAGTGATAGTCTTGTCTGTGTGTTCATCTACGCACTGACAGGAACAGCACGGACAATTTACACAGCTTGTCTCTGAGGGGATTGGCCTATGCATATCATTTTATTTTGCATAACTGTCTGTTTGTTTGCAGTCCTGAATGAGCTGGTATGTTTTGTAATTTCACCCCAGAGGATTTTTCATTTGACAGTAATTAAGCCAAGCGTGAACTTAAATTCTTTTTCCCAGGCTGGAGAGTCCAAAGCTAGATGGCACAGATACAAGATAAGAGGGCAGAGTTTGAAAGAGAGCTGCATGGTAATTTCTTACACAGAGGATACTGAGTACTTGGAATGAGCTGCCAGGGAATTTTGTTGAGATGGTACAATTGCAATATTTAAGAAGCATTTGGATAGATACAGGAAGGGAGTTTCTTGGAGGGCTATTGTTCAACATGAGTAACTGGGACTAGCAGAGACAATACTGTGGTCCACATGGACGAGTTAGTCGAAAGAGCCTGTTTCCATGCTGTATTGCTCTGTGACTCTTTTCAACCTTCCCCTATAACTCAGGTACTCAAGTCCCGGCAACATCCATGTCAATTTTCTTTCCCGCAGGTAGCTGACCAGAACTACTCACAATACGCTAGGTTCAGCCTCACCAACATCCCAGTTCATGTGATGCAACATTTGATATCCTTCCTTGCTGTCCACTCTGTTCCCAATCTTGGTGTCATCCACAAATTTGCTGATCAATTATCACCCAGATTATTGGTTTAGATGTCAAACAACAACAGACACAGCACTGATCCTTGTGGCACCAGTCATAGGCATCTAGACACAAATTTCTTGTTTAATCTTTGAAAAGCTTTAAGATTGGTTAGACATGAACTACCATGCACGAAGCCAAATTGGTTTACTGTAAATAAGCCCTGTCTATCCAAATACAGCAGATTCTGGTTTATTTAGGCACATTGGGACCTGTACACATTGGTCCAATTAAGAGGTTCCCTAATTAAACAAATTTTCATGGAAATAGTTTAAAAAAGACAAACTGTTTTAACTAGTTTAAGTGAGTCACACACCGTACATTTAACTGAAATACAGAACAAATTAGAACACTACCACTACGACTACAGTAATATAAAACTGTGCTTCATTCCCTGATCTTTACTGACAGAGGAATTCACCTAGAGAACGCTGCTGTGTTCTTTTGATTGACTGTAAATTAACAAAATCACCGCGGACACCAAGTGCAGATATGGACTGCCTTCATTGCCTTCCTGCATGAAATAATATCGTAATCCAACAATAAATTTCTCAGCATCCAGTGTCATCACGGGCTCATGTTCAGATGTGTCCCCTTCATCACGAGCTGTAGTGTCTGATGGCCACACAAGTGTCCATGACTGACGCTGGTTAGACCGACGCTCGGCAATAGTCTTCTGTCCCAATTCAGAGGCAGTGTCCTCAATAAACAAAGGAATCCTGATTATTTGCTTGATTTGCTTTTGTTCTTTCAGAGTTCTCCTTAATTAGTGGCTGTCCCAATTAACCAGAAACCACTGTATTTATTCATTATGCATTTAGAATGCCTTCCAATAATTTATCCGGGAATGGGCACAGAAGTAGAAAATGAAATACAATATTGGAAAGTGTATGGTCACGCACTTTGGTGGAAGAAATCTACGGGCTGACAATTATTTAGGTGGGGAGAGAATTCAAAATGCAGAGATGGAAAGGGACTTGGGACATCTTGTTCAGGGCACCCTAAAGGTTAACCTCCAGGATGAGTCAGTGGTGAAGGAGAATGCAATGTTGGCATTCATTTCTAGAGGTATAGAATATAAAAGCAAGGATGTGATGTTGAGGCTCTATAAGGCACTCATGAGACCACACTTGGAGTACTGTGTGCAGTTTTGGGCTCCTTATTTTAGAAAGGATATACTGATATTGGAGAGAGTTCAGAGAAGATTCACCAGAATGATTCCAGGAATGAAAGGGTTACCGTATGAGGAACGTCTGGCAGCTCTTGGGCTATATACCCTGGAGTTCAGGAGCACGACGGGGGAACTCATGGAAACATTTCAAATGTTAAAAGGCCTGAAGGACCTGTACAGATTAGATATGGCTGTGATAATCCCATTTGGCCTTTCTGAGTTTCTGCGCATGCCGTTTGGGCTGAAAAATGCAGTACAGTCTTCCAATAGCTGATGGACTCTGCATTAAAAACTTAGATTTTCCTTTTATTCTCCTGGATGACACACTTGTCACCAATGCATCCAAATCCAAACATGAACCTCATCTCTGCACAGTTTAAGAACACTTAAGCCAACACGAATTGACTACTAACCATGCAAAGTAGCAGGCTGGGTTATCAGCCATTGACTTTCTCGGCCATCACATCTCCGCAGAAGGTGCAAAAACCCCCCATCAAAAGCAGCTGCTATCTTCATTTTGGTTTGGTCTGTTTTAAGTCTATCATACAGCTGGACCTTACAGAGTGAGGGGTTTTTATTCTTATGAATTCAATGCTCTGCATTGACAAATTAGGTGAGTTGGTGAGATCACAAGTGGCACCTGAGGAAAGCGAGTGTGGTAATTACAAAGGAAGGGATGAATACTATTTCAGACTCACAATTCTGCTTTTAATTTTTAGTAAATTATTGAGAAACTTTGGAATTCTTCTTTTGATTTGATATGATGCACACTGTTTTGTAGATTAGCTCAATAAATTCTACTTCAAAATATTTAGAAAATGACAGAGTAAAACATGAAAATACTGTATTTGTGTGGTCTGAATACTATTTCAATGCACTGCATTTCTCTTTAACATCGATTATGAAAAACTTCCCAGAAAGACTGACAAACAACCAAAGTGCAAAAGACAAACTGTGCAAGAAATAATGCTGAGAACATGAATTGTGAAAAGTTCTTGAAAGTGAGACATTCCTTGGATCATTCTTGTGAACCTCCTCTGGACCTTTTCCAGTATCAACAGATCATTTATTTTCCAGATAAGGGCCTAATACAGCTGACAATACACAAGTGTCTCCAGCTACTGTGAAATATCATCTTCAGTCAATACAATAGACAATAGACAATAGGTGCAGGAGTAGGCCGTTCGGCCCTTCGAGACAGCACCGCCATTCACTGTGATCATGGCTGATCATCCACAATCAGTATCCAGTTCCTGCCTTATCCCCATAACCTTTGATTCCACTATCTTTAAGAGCTCTATCCATCTCTTTCTTGAAAGAATCCAGAGACTTGGCCTCCACAGCCTTCTGGGGCAGAGCATTCCATATATCCTCCACTCTCTGGGTGAAAAAGTTTTTCCTCAACTCCGTTCTAAATGGCCTACCCCTTATTCTTAAACTGTGGCCTCTGGTTCTGCACTCACCCATCAGCGGGAACATGCTTCCTGCCTGCAGCGTGTCCAATCCCTTAATAATCTTATATGTTTCAGTAAGATACCCTCTCAGCCTTCTAAATTCCAGAGTATACAAGCCCAGTCGCTCCAATCTTTCGACATCTGACAGTCCCGCCATCCCGGGAATTAACCTTGTGAACCTACGCTGCACTCCCTCAATAGCAAGAATGTCCTTTTTCAAATTTGGAGACCAAAACTGCACACAGTACTCCAGGTGTGGTCTCACCAGGGCCCTGTACAGCTGCAGAAGGACCTCTTTGCTCTTAGACTCAATTCCCCTTGTTATGATGCCAGCAAGCCATTAGCTTTCTTCACTGCCTGCTGTACTTGCATGTTTGCTTTCAGTGACTGATGTACAAGAACACCTAGATCTCATTGTGCTTCCCCTTTTCATAACTTGACACCATTTAGGTAATAATCTGCCTTCCCGTTCTTACCACCAAAGTGATAACCTCACATTTATCCACATTAAACTGCATGTGCCATGCATCTGCCCACTCACCCAGCCTGTCCAAGTCACCCTGCATTCTCATAACATCCTCCTCACATTTCACACTGCCACCCAGCTTTGTGTCATTGGCAAATTTGCTAATGTTACTTTTAATTCCCTCATCTAAATCATTAATATATATTGTAAACAGCTGCCATCCCAGCACTGAACCCTGCGGTACCCCACTGGTCACCGCCTGCCATTCCGAAAGGGACCCATTAATCGCTACTCTTTGTTTTCTGTCAGCCAGCCAATTTTCAATCCATGTCAGTACTCTGCCCCCAATGCAATGTGCCCTAATTTTGCCCACTAATCTCCTCTGTGGGACTTTATCAAAGGCTTTCTGAAAGTCCAGGTACACTACATCCACTGGCTCCTCCTTGTCCGTTGTGTGACGAATACACATAGATAAGATGTTAGCTGTCCTGTGTGATCAGCAGTTGGTCTGCCACCTGTCTTCAAGAGAGAGATAAGGGACACAATGAAACAGCACCTGGAGATGTGTAGAGAGCTGTCTGGAGCGGCTCCCCCTTTGAACCCTGAACTGTTTGAAGTGATGGACAGGCGATACCCCAGCAGGGGGATAAAAAGGGACCAGTTCGCTAAGGCAGGACACACACGCCACCTGAGGTAACGAGACCCTGGAAGCGGTGCACCTCTCACGAGTCGGTGGAAAGTATCAGACAACGGCCAGGGTGGAAAGGTACGATCAGCGGGAACCCGGTGTGTGTCCGCCCTTGCCTGGGTGCCGGGTTCACTGCAGAGGATCGACTGCATCTGGAGGAGGGGTCACAGTTGGTGAACTCAGGTGACATCACCAAGGACCTGCCCAAAAGCTGCTTGTGAGCCGTATCGTCGGTCTGTGAGTGAAGCCGTGTCTGAATGATCAGTTGTTCCTGTGCTCTCTCTCTCTCCCCCCCCACCACATTGTCCATCGCCATGGCAATGATTACTGCGAACTGAACTACTAAACTGGACTGAACTTTGAGTCACTTTGAAATTTGGTCATTTACCCCTAGACAACGATAGAGCTTGATTGATGCTGTTATCTTAATTCTGTGCACATGTGTGTTTATCATCGTTGAACTGTTGCATTTATTATCCTTTCGATTACTGTGTTGCTTGTTTCTTTAATAAAACTTTCTTAGTTCTAGTACTCCAGACTCCAACTGAGTGATCCATTTCTGCTGGTTTGGCAACCCAGTTACGGGGTACGTAACAGTTGTCATAATTACATCCTCAAAAAATTCCAGAAGATTAGTCAAGCACGATTTCCCCTTTGTGAATCCATGCTGACTCGGACCGATCCCATTACTACTATCCAGATGTGTCGTAATTTCATCTTTTATAATTGACTCCAGCATCTTTCCAACCACCGACGTCAGGCTAACCGGTCTATTATTCCCTGTTTTCTCTCTTCCTCACTTCTTGAAGAGAAGAACAACATTAGCCACCCTCCAATCCACAGGAACTGATCCTGAATCTATAGAACTTTGGAAACTGATTACCAATGTGTCCACGATTTCTAAAGCCACCTTCTTAAGTACCCTGGGATGCAGACCACCAAGTCCCGGGGACTTATCAGCCTTCAGACCCAACAGCCTATCCGACACCATTTCCTGCCTAATATAAATTTCCTTCAATTCATCCATTATCCTAGGTCCTTTGGCCACTATTACATCTGGGAGATTGTTTGTGTCTTCCCTAGTGAAGACAGATACAAAGTACCTGTTCAACTTGTCTGCCATTTCCTTCTTCCCCATAATAAATTCACCCGCTTCTGTCTTCAAGGGCCTGATTTTGGTCCTAACTATTTTTTTCCTTTCCACATACCTAAAGAAGCTTTTACTATCCTCCTTTATATTCTTGGCTAGTTTACCTTCGTAACTCATTTTTTCTCCGCGCCTTGCCTTCTTAGTTACCTTCTGTTGCTCTTTAAAAGTTTCCCAATCCTCTGGCTTCCCACTCGTCTTAGCTATGTTATACTTCTTCTCTTTTATTTTTATACTGTCGATTACTTCCCTTGTCAGCTACTCCTCTTAGGATCTTTCTTCCTATTTGGAATGAACTGATCCTGCACCTTCCGCATTATTCCCAGAAACACTTGCCATTGCTGTTCCACTGTCATCCCTGCTAGGGTATTGGTCCATTCAACTTTGGCCAGCTCCTCCCTCATAGCACCATAGTTCCCTTTGTTCAACTGTAATACTGATACTTCTGAGTTTCCCTTCCCCTTCTCAAATTGTAGATTAAATCTTATCATATTATGGTCACTACCTCCTAATGGCTCCTTTATCTCATGGTCCCTGATCAAATCCAGTTCATTGCACAACACCAAATCTAGAATTGCATTCTCTCTGGTAGGCTCCAGTACAAGCTGTTCTAAGAATCCATCTCGGAGGGACTCCACAAACTCCCTTTCTTGGGGTCCATTAACAACCTGATTCCTCCAGTCTACCTGCATGTTGAAGTCCCCCATAACACCTGTAGCATTACCTTTGTGACATGCCAATTTTAACATTTTACCATCTTCAGTCATGGATTACAGCATCTTACCAACAACTTATGTCAGATTTACTGACTTATAATTTCTTGCCATTTGCCTCCCTCCTTTCGTCAAACTGGAGTGATCTTTGTATTTTCCAGTCCCCCAAAGTTATTCCAGAATCTCATGATTCTTGAAGGATCATGACAAATGCCTGCACAAGCTCCTCATCTACATCTATCAGATCCGAGGATTGTAGTCCATCTGTTCCAGGTGACTTATCTACCATCAGACTTCAGCTTTCCAAGCACTTTCTCCTCAGTAATAGATCATTAATAATGCTTCCTTATAAATCTTCGTTCCCCTGTTGGGACCCTGCACTCCCTCCTTCCTGCTGCCAACACCCTGCAGATCCACATCTCCTTCCCTGGATGGTGAGGACCCTCACTCACACCACTCTGTTAGCTGAACTTCAACTGGCTACACAACATCAACAACGGTGACAGCACCTCCTTGTCTCAATCAATGCTATGGACACCTTCATCCCCTCAATGTTCTGCTGCACCATCTCCAACCCTGTCAGTAAGCAGAGCACAGTGGCAACCTGAAGCAGAGCAGTAGTGCAGTTCTGCCCTGTTCATGTCTGGGATGCGGACAGAGGGAAGGGAGGGGAAAAGGGTCTCCCTGGGTCAATCCCATTCTACATGGGAATGGTTAGGGTGGGGTGTCAGTAACGTCTACCTGAGTCTTTCCACTCTCGCGTGCGATGTTTAGTTTGCACGTGGGAAATGTCCGCCTGGGTCTGTCCCACTCTCACAGAGAAGGGTCAGGGTTGGGAATGACTGAATGGGTTTGTCTCGCTTTGTCTGGGGATGTGTCAGGGTGGGAAATGCCTGCCTGGGTTTGTCTTTCTCTCACTGGGGATGGGTCAGAGTGGGGGTGGGTAATGTCTGTCAGGGTCTGTCCCAGTCTCAGAACACAGGAGCATGGTGACAGTCAGGAAGGGGGCAGGGGTTAAACAGCCAGTACAGACTAAACCTTTGGTCACTCCCCCTTTGGTCACTCCAGTTTAGATGAACTGGTCTGTTGATCTAAACTGGACTCCTTCCAACCCATCACCCTACCCTCCCTTACAAAGATTGTTTCCACCATTAAACCTGCAACCTGCCCCCTTGACATTGTCCTCACTGCCCTCCTGAGGGATGTCTTTGACATAGCCAGTTCCAGCATCCTCTCGTAAACACAAACTAATCTGCAGATGCTGGGATCAAAGCAACACTCACAACGTCCTGGAGGAACTCAGCAGGTCGGGCAGCATCCGTGGAAACGACGATTTGGGCCGGAACCCTTCGTCAGGACTGTAGAGGGAAGTGGCAGAAGCCCTATAAAGAAGATGAGGGAGGGTGGGAACGAGAAGGTTGGTAGGTTCCAGGTGAAAAACCAGTAAGGGGAAAGACAAAGGGGTGGGGGTGTGGGACGGGAAGCAGGGAGGTGATAGTCAGGAAAGGTGAAGAAGGAATAGGGGAAAACACAATGGGTAGTAGAAGGAGGCGGAACCATGAGGGAGGTGATAGGCAGCTGGGAGAGGGGGCAGAGTGAAATAGGGATAGAGGAAGGGAGCGGGAGTAGAATTACCGGAAGTTGGAGAATTCTATGTTCATACCAATGGGTTGGAGACTACTTAGAGGGTATATGAGGTGTTGCTCCTTCAACCTGAGTTTAGCCTCATCACGGCAGTAGAGGAGACCATGTATAGACATATCTGAATTGGAATGGGAAGCAGAGTTGAAGTGGGTGGCTACTGGGAGATCCTGTCTGTTGTGGCAGACGGAACGGAGGTGCTCGACGAAGCGATCCCCCAATCTGCTTCGGGTTTCACCGATGTAGAGGAGGCCGCACCGGGAGCACCGAATGCAATAGGTAACCCCAACAGACTCACAAGTGAAGTGTTGCCTCACCTGGAAGGACTGTTTGGGGCCCTGAATGGTGGCAAGAGAGGAGGTGTAGGGACAGGTGTAGCACTTACGCTTACAGGGATAAGTGCCGGGTGGGAGATCCGTGGGGAGGAACCAATCCCTGCAGAAAGCGGAGAGGGGTGGAGAGTGAAGGATTTGCTTGGTGGTGGGGTCCTGTTGAAGGTGGCGGAAGTTGCGGAAGATAATGTGCTGGATCCGGAGGGTGCAGGGCTGGTAGGTGAGGACAAGGGGAACTCTGTCTCTGTTGTGGTGGTGGGAGGATGGGGTGAGGGCTGAAGTGCGGGAAATGGAGGAGATGTGGGTGAGGGCATCATTGATGACGGCAGAAGGGAAACCATGATCCTTAAAGAAAGAGGACATTTGAGATGTCCTGGAACGGAAAGCCTCATTCTGGGAGCAGATGCGGCGGAGACAGAGGAACTGGGAAAGTGATGGCCGAGAAAGTCAATGGCTGATAACCCAGCCTGCTGCTTTGCATGGTTAGTAATCAATTCGTGTTGGCTTAAGTGCTCGTAAAGTGTGCAGAGATGAGGCTCATGTTTGGATTTGGATGCACTGCTGACAAGTATGTCATCCAGGAGAATAAAAGGAAAATCTAAGTTTTTAATGCAGAGTCCATCAGCTATTGGAAGACTGTACTGCATTTTTCAGCCCAAACGGCATGCGCAGAATCTCAGAAAGGCCAAATGGGATTATCACAGCCATATCTAATCTGTACAGCTCTTTTAGGCCCTTTAACATTTGAACTGTTTCTATGAGTTCTCCCGTCATGCTCCTGAACTCCAGGGAATATAGCCCAAGAGCTGCCAGACGTTCCTCATACTGTAACCCTTTCATTCCTGGAATCATTCTCGTGAATCTTCTCTGAACTCTCTCCAATGCTGTGGTCTCACGAGTGCCCTGCCATAGAGGAAGTAGAAAGAAGGTTCACCAGAATGATTCCTGGGATGGCAGGACTTCCATGTAATGAAAGATTAGATTGACTAGGCTTATACTCTCTGGAATTTAGAAGATTGAGGGGAGATCTGATTGAAACGTATAAAATTCTAAAGGGATTGGACAGTCTAGATACAGGAAGATTGTTCCCGATGTTGGGAAAGTCCAGAACGAGGGGTCACAGTTTGAGGATAAAGGGGAAGCCTTTTAGGACCGAGATGAGGAAAAACTTCTTCACACAGAGAGTGGTGAATCTGTGGAATTCTCTGCCACAGGAAACAGTTGAGGCCAGTTCATTGGCTATATTTAAGAGGGAGTTAGATATGGCCCTTGTGCCTAAAGGGATCAGGGGGTATGGCGGGAAGGCTGGTACATGAGTTGGATGATCAGCCATGATCATACTGAATGGCGGTGCTGGCTCGAAGGGCCGAATGGCCCACTCCTGCACCTATTTTCTACGTTTCTATGTTTTTTTTTATACAACCTCAACATCACATCCCTGCTTTATATTCTATACCTCTAGAAATGAATGCCAACATTGCATTCTCCTTCTTCACCACTGACTCAACCTGCAGGTTAACCTTTAGGGTATCTTGCACAAGGTTTCCCAAGTCCCTTTCCATCTCTGCATTTTGAATTCTCTCCCCATCTAAATAATTGTCAGCCCGTTGATTTCTTCCACCAAAGAGCATGACCATACACTTTCCAATATTGTATTTCATTTTCTATTTCTGTGCCCATTCCCCTAAACTATCGAAGTCTCTCTGCAGGCTCTCTGTTCCCTCAGCACCTCCTGCTCCTCCGCCTATCTTTGTATCATCAGCAAATTTAGCCACAAATTCATTAATCCCACAGTCCAAATCACTGACACACATCATAAAGAACAGTGGTCCCAACATTGACCCCGATGTCCTGTGGGTTTGGATCCCACTGCTGTTAGCAAACTCCAATATATTTCGTTGCTCTTGGCCATCTGATCAATAAGTGATACTGGCAGCAAATTCACTTGAGCTCCTGTGTCACACAGGAAACATCGCCCCGAAATTGTGTCTGTAATGAACAGTAGACATCCCTGGCTGCTGGAACCCACTGTGTTCACAGACCTCTGAGGTCCAGATGCGCTGGCACTGTCAAAGCTGCCAGCTCGTCGGCACTTCCTGGTGTCCATACCAAAGCAAGCGAGGTAAAAACACAGGCCTGGCATTGTCTGTTTTGCAGCCACGGGTGTCCTTAAGGTGGGGGCTTGCTGACTGGGCTTATTGAGGTAGAGAAAGCTGAGTGTAGACTATCAGCCATATTAACAAGCTCCCTTTCGTCCTTCACAGGTGTATTAGCTGGGGCTAAGCAAACTTGTTTCGGCATTTTCTGCATGAAGAGTTGTTTGAAATTAAAACAAGGATGGTGATTGCAGGAGGGATAACATGTGATCTATTCGCTCTGATGGCTTAGCGTCACCGTGGCTGGGCGAGGAAAACAACTGTTGGTGCACTCAGACTCCAACAGTCCAAAACTCTGTAAATGGTGAGTTTTCAACGATCAGTATTGATCGTATCCAGGCAGGTTTTCAAGGAGACTCTTCACTCTGGCAGCACATAGCAATGTTTGGTGTTGTCGGGGGAGATTGCTCCCAACGTAAATTGGACCTTGTCTTGCAATAACAATGTAATGGCAGTTTGATCTAATGTAGGATTTCACAAATTATATGGCAGAGGCATTTTATGTTTAAGAATAAAAAGCAACTTATTTATTGAACACAAAAAACTGAACACAGAGCACAATAACAGTCATTGACATCATTCATTCACCACCTCAGACCAGCCTCTTCAAGTGAATCCCAACCCAATGTCAACAGTTGTGAATACTGTACGTTTCCACCAAAATCACATCAATCATATTTAATTCACATTCAAAACACAAGTAGATATACTGAATGAAACATAGTTCAAAAAAGTTCAAAGTTCAAAGGAAAATTTGTTTTCAGAGTACATACCTGTCACTACAAACAACCCTGAGATTATTTATCTGCGGGCATAATTAGCAAATCTATAGAACAGTAACTGTACACTGTAAACACCAGGAACTGTAAACAAACTGTTCAAATTCAGATATAAATAAATAGCAATAAATAATGAGAATGATATAACGATATAACATCCAATCTTCTTCTTAGTTCTTACAGAAACATCTGCATGATGCTAGGCTAGGGCACTTCATTAGTGATGTTAACTGGGGTCGTCAGGTGTTTCGGGTCTTTCAACATCATACACCCTCGCCCAGGCGACCCAACCGGGGTTGATCAGACCCCGGCCTGTGTCCTAGCAGCAACCCACCGATCTGCCCTCTTTATCCAGAGCCATCTTGACGCTCCCTCTGCTGTACCTGCGGTGGTAAAAATGGCTCTCCTTCTTCTCTCTCCCGTGATTCCAAGTGCAGTGTATACTTTGCAGAGCGAATAGCCTGCAAAGCCACGACACCCGACCTCCACGGGCCAACACTTTGCTCTCCAGCCTCTTCTTTGGCAGTTCACGGATTCTTGAGACTTCGGCAAAAACATCTCCCTCTAAGAAAAGTGCTAATTCCATTGAAAATGAATAACATTTTTATTATGTAACTTTTTTATTATATATAGCATATTTGCTTATTACTATGTATGATTATGATCATATCTATTTCATCTTTTGTTTATATTGTTGCTGATATACATATTTGAGATAATTCTCCCCTTGTCTGCATATATGTTTCCTCTAAATCATTAAAAAGATTAGTAACGAAAGAAAAGATTTCTCATGCTGTGACTCAAAATGTAAATGTTCCTGTCGTTATCTAGTTGTAAGCCAGTGAATATTTTTCCTCTCTTTTGTTTCCTTTCGTGATGAAGGGTCTCAGCCTGAAACGTCGGCTCTGCTCTTTGTCCTAGATGCTGCCTGTCCTGCTGCATTTCTCCAGCGTTTTCTGTGTGTTGCTTGAATTTACTTTTTCTTTCTTCTCCTTAAGGGACAAGAGTGCCAGAAACCATGACACATGATTGTGCACAAGACAACACAGATTTGAACCGTATGAACCAGAGATGAAGCTGAGAGTGACCACTACACAATTCAAGCCCAAGACAGCAAGTCCCGACTGCATTCAGTATTCCTCAGGTTAGTACCTCTGCAACCCTTCCACCTCACTGTGTTCAGTCAATTACCACTCCCATTCCACCCACAAACTGACAGAGTCATGGAGACTGTGTGCAACCACCTGTCTTATCACAGGACCATGATGTAGCGAGTCAGTGTTCAGTGAATGGGAGGGTAATGAGGATTGTGGAAGAACAAAGGATTCTGGCTTTGCAGGTAATACAAAGGTAGATGGAAGGGCAAGTATTTTACAGCAAGCAGGGTGCCTGCAGAAGTACTTGGACAGATGATGGACTCGTACTCGCGAGATGATGGCGGATCTCATAGAAACCCATTGAATATCGAAAGGTCTAGATAGAATGGACGTGAAAAGGATATTTTGTATACCTTCTGATCTAGGGCCAGAGGGCATTAATTTAGACTGGAGATAAGGAGGAATTTCTTTAGTAACAGGATGATGAATCTGTGGAATCCATTGCCATGGATAGCTGTGGACACCAAATAATTGAGGATATTTAAAATGGAAATTGATTGGTTCTTGCTTAGTCATGGCATGAAAGGTTCCAGGGAGAAGCGAGTATAGTGTGGTTGCCAGGGATACTCAAACAGCCATGGTGTAATGACAGAACAGACTCAAGGTGCTGAGTTGCCTAATTCTGTTCCTATGTCTTTTGGTCTTATGGTCTAATTGATGAAGACATTAGTGAGGCCTCACCTGGAATATTGTATTCAGATTTGCTTGCTCTGCTACAGGAAAGATGCTGTCCAGCTGCAAAGAGTGCGGAGGAGAGTAACGAGACTGTTGTCAGCACTTGAAGGACTGAGTTATGGACAGAGTTCGGGCAGGTTGGGAGTGCACAAGTTTAAGGAAAAACAAGAAATTTAATCAGGACACAGGAGAAATTATTCACACAGCAGACACTCAGACAAGTACATGAATAAGAATGGTTTCGAGGGATATGGGACAAATGCAGGCAGATGGGACTGGCTCAGAATAGGATGCCACCAACACCACTTCCCCATTCCCTCTGCTCCCTCCCCGTCCTTTACCCTGCTTCCTCCAGGTTATTCAAACCAGCTGACGCAATTTGCTCAAAGGTAGTGTTGTCATCAACAGGTCCATCCAGATTAAGACCCGTGATTGGCCTGGGGAGATTCAGATCATCAACTGACCCTTCCAGACTGGTCTCCTGATCGGCTCCAGGACAATGACAACACTGACGACCACGCCCTTGGCTGTGATGGGTTCCACCAATGTCCATACTGTCTCCTTGTCTTTCTCCGTGGTGATCGACTCCTCTTCTGCTCTCACCTGTCGGTGTTTCTCCAGCAACAGCATTGTCTACTGGCTGCAGTGGACTGCCATCGTCCATTGGCTCACCTCCACATCATCAGCCAGTGTCTTCACTGATTGGTCCACATGAGGAACTCCAGTGGCTGACTTCACTGGGAACATCATTGAACTACAGCACAACAACCTCATTATATGGCATCAAATTTGGGATCTTCACAGATCCAGTGGTCATTGATAGACAACAGAACGTCAAGTCTGATTGGCTTGATGACTAATTTCAGCTCTGTCCCAACCAATCAGCTGAAGAACAGCTCAGATCCAGCCGAGCTGATTTTTTTGTTGTACGATGAGTGGCTGATCAATCCCAGAGCACCTCTCAGTAGCTCCACCAGTGACACCATATTTTTGGCCCCCAGCCTCCCCCTACCCTTCCTCCTCACCTCTCCATTCCCTCCCTCAGGTTCACACTGCCCCATGTCCTGGCTGTCCTCACTGTGACTTCCTGGTTCTTCTAGTGAGGGAGCACCTCCCTCCTCCTCCCCGACCCATTCCCCACCCTCCCTTCCATCCCTCCCCCACACATGTCTCCCCTCCCTCTCTCCCCTCAACTTTTCCTTCCACCTCCATGCCCGACCTCTTCCCTTCCTTGTCCTATACACATACCCCTCCCTCCTATTTCCTCCCTCCCTCTCCCACACACTTCCCCATCTACCTCCCCACCTTCCTCACTAGGAACTTGTCAGGGAGCTCTCCTTTCATCCTCCTCCTGCCCATTCCTCCCCACTCCCCTTCCCTCTCCCCTCCCTGAACCTCTCCCCCTTCCCTCCATCATCTCCTCTAACCCTTTCCTCCCTCCTCCTCCCCTTCCCCTCCACTCCACCACTCCCTCCCTATTCCTCCCTCTCCCCAACTCCCACCCCTTCCCTTTCCCTCCCTCACTCTCCCCTTCCCCTCCTATTCTCCACCTTCCTCTCCCTCTTTCTCCATCCCTCCTGCCTCTGCTCCTCCCTCACCTCAATTCCCTCTTCCCAACCTCTCACCTTCCTTCCCTCCCCTACCCTCCATCCCCTCAACTGTATGTGTTTTTGTGTTTTGTGTGTGTGAGAGAGAGACCTACCCTCCCCGCTTCCCCCTCCTCCCTCCATCTCCACCACACTCCCCACCCCTCTGATTCCTCCCCATCCCCTCCAGCCTTATCTGCACCCTCCCCTCTCTCTCACATACCTGCAAATGCACATACAGTTGGGGTGATGGATGGAGGGGGTGGGGGCAGAGTTGGTGGAAGAGGGGGAGTGAGGAGGAGAGGGAAGGAGGTGAGAGGAAGTAGTAGGTTGAGGGAGAGTGTGGGTGAGGAAACAGGAGGGGAAGGGGTAGGTTGAGGTGAGGGTGAGTGAGGAAACATGAGGGGAAGGGGTAGGTTGAGGGGGAGTGTGGGTGAGGAAACAGGAGGGGAAGGGGTAGGTTGAAGGGGAGGGTGGGTGAAGGAACAGGAGGGGAAGGCAAGTGGGACTGAGTAGGAAGATGGTAGGAATGGGAGGGGGAAGAAGAGGGTTGAGGAGAGGGTGACGTAAAGGGCAGGAGCAGGAGTGTTGCTGTGGAGGTGGAGTGAGGGAGAATAAGTAAACGGAGAGGGAAAGTGGAGGGTTGAGGGAAGATAGAGGGGCAAGGAAGGTGGAAGGATGGGAGTGGGAATGGAGGGAGATGGGGAGGGAGGCAGAGGGGAAGGAGGAAGTGTGGAGGGGATGGAGGAGAGTGGGAAGGGGGGTTGAGGGTAAGGAAGGGGCAGGGGAATGTGGTGGTGAGGGGGCAGGGGAAGGAATAGGGACGGATGGAGGAGGGGAGGGGTGGGGAGGGGGAGGTGGGGTATGGTTGGGCGGGGAGGGGGGAGGGGAGGGTAGAGGGAGGGGGACTGAGGAGGAGTCGGTGGGAGGAAGATGGAGGGAGGGTTCCCCCATGAGGTCCCAGACACCCCCATACCCCATGCCAACCCCCATACCCTCCATACCCCACCCCCACACACCCCCATACCCCACCCCCCATACCCCTCAGAACCCCAACCCCCACCCACCCCCATACACCACCCCCTATACCCACCATACCGCACCCCAGCCCAGACCATCCCCCTCTGGCATCGGCCCCATTCCCTGCCCGGGGCTGGGGGTGAACGTTGAGCTGCTGAACCGGCAAGAAAATGGATCGTCTGATAGATTATGGTTCACGTACTTGGAAAATAAATTTACTTTGAAATTCAACTTTGAAATCTGATGTTTGTAAAACATGTACTGATGAGAAATGGTGTCAGTGAATGTCTGCGAGTGCAAAACACTGGTCTTCAGTCCCACTGCCCCTTGCCAGTCAAGAAGCCCCACCTGAGTCTGTCCCATCTGCCTGTTTTGACCCATCTCTCTCTGAAGTTTCCTCTCTGCCCTGTCTAATCAAGCACATGTCAACCTCCGTTTTATATATAGCCAAATGTGCCAATGAATTGCTCAGATTCATCACCCTCTGGGTAAAGAAATTCCACCTCATCTCTATAAATGAATGCCCTCTGTTGTTAGACAGTTTGTCCCTGGGGTGGGGAGGAGTGTGTTGCGGGAAAGATACCAGCTATCAATCTATGCCCCTCGTAATCTTATCACACATTATCATTCTCCCCTCAGCTCCACCACTCCTTAGAAAATACCCAAGTTTGTTTGCCCTCTCCTTAAACAGTAACTTATGCCTTTAATCGAGACTGTATCCTGTGAACCTCTTCTGCACCCTGTCCAATGTATCACTGCTACAGTGGGTCAACGGCAATGACAGATTCATCCAAAGAGGAGCTGGCCAAAGTTAATGGGAATGGGACACTAGCCAGAATGACAGCAGAGCAGCAATGACTGGAGTTTTTGGGGCAATTTAGAAGGTGGAGGGCAGATGCGTCCCAAAGCTGAGGTATTCTAAAGGGAGGATGAGGCAAGCGTGGCTGACAAGGGAAGTCAGAGACGGCATAGAATCAAAAAGGAGGACATAGAGTAGTAGCAGAAAAGAGAGGGAAGCTGAATGATTGGGAAGCTTTACAAACCAACAAAAGCCAGTGAAAAACAATGAGGAGAGAAAAGATGAAATCTGAAGGTAAGCCAGCCAATAATATTAAAGAGGGTGCCGAAAGCTTTTCTTCCAGAGGCAGAAAGAGTAAAATGAAGACAGAGTGGACATCAGAGTGCTGGAAATGACACTGGAGAGGGAGTAATGGGAAAAAAGGAATGGTGAACAAACTGAATAAGAGTTTTGCCAGCGAGGGGGAGAAGTGAGTGTAATCACTGTTGCCAATGAGCAGCTGAAATGTCGTAGGTAGATAAGTCATCTAGACCAGTTGGTCTACACCCCAGTCAAGTCAAGTCAAATTTGTTTATAAAGCAGATTTAGAAACAACCCATGTTGACCAAAGTGCTGTATAAACCATAACAGGTAGCTAAAATCACAAATCAAGAAACACAGATAGAAACAACAAGGCACAAAGGTTATAGGCAAAAAATAAACTATACATGAGCCTTGGCACAAGCCAAAAATCAGCCACATCAGGACGATTCAAATGCTCGTGGATAAAGGTAAGCTTTGAGCCTGCACTTGAAAGAGTCAATGGAGGGGGCAGATCTGATAGGGAGGGAATTCCTGTTCCACAGTCGAGGGGCTACAACAGCAAAGGCACAGTCACCCCTGAGCTGAAGTTTAGATCGCGGGACAGCCAGGAGCCCCAAGTCAGCTCACCTGAGGGAGCTGGAAGTAGAATAAGGGGTTTTACTGCTGGCTTTTACTACTGCATTATCTAGCTTGTCGAACTTAAAGGCGATATCAAATATCACACCAAGGTTTTTGACATGGGGTTTGAAAAGGGTGGACAGGTTACCAAGACTGTTGGCAATCACTTTGATGGAGTCAGGGGGGCCAAATAGGACAACTTCAGACTTGCCTTCATTCAGCTGCGGGAAGTTTTGTGCCATCCGACACTTTATGTCCTCAAGGCAATTCATGAGGCTGACTAGATTTGACTAGACCTTTGTTTCAAGGGGAGATAAAGCTGTGTGTCATCAGCATAACACTGGAAGGAAATGTCGTATTTTTGGATGATTTGGCCGAGGGGAAGCATGTGTATGGAGAAAAGAATGGGACCTGGGATGGAAACTTGTGAGAACCCGCAGGAGAAACTAGCTGGAAAAGAAGAAGAGCAACATACATCAAAGTTGCTGGTGAACGCAGCAGGCCAGGCAGCATCTATAGGAAGAGGCGCAGTCGACGTTTCAGGCCGAGACCCTTCGTCAGGATGCTGCCTGGCCTGCTGCGTTGCGCCTCTTCCTATAGATGCTGCCTGGCCTGCTGCGTTCACCAGCAACTTTGATGTATGTTGCTTGAATTTCCAGCATCTGCAGAATTCCTGTTGGAAAAGAAGAAGATTTGCCTTTGTTGACAGAGAAGCTTCTATTTATGAGGTGGATGTGAACCAGTTCAAGGCAGTGCCATCAACACCACCCCTGCACTGGCGACTGTCTATTGACATGGCATGATCCACACTATCAAATGCTGCACAGAAGTCAAGAGGAATGAGGATGGCAGAGTCACCTGAGTCGGTGGAGAGGAGGAGTCACTGTACACTTTCAGCAGGGTAGACTCTGTGCTATGATAAGCCTTAAAACCTGACTGAAATCTTCCCAAGATCTTGCTTTGGTGTAAGTTGGGCAGCAATTGACTAACTGACTAATTCCAGACAGAACGATCCCGACTAGAACCACCGCCTCCCGGACATGGGCACCAGACCCCGGCAGCCATGGATTCCCTCGCCTCCGACTCCGACCTCAGTTCTGGGGCCCTGCAGGCTACAGGCTCCGCCAGCCCCAGCTCCAGACCAGCTCGGACCATGGTCCCAACCCTCTACAGACCCGGACCCCTCTTACTGCCGCTGGGTCCTACCGCCCGACTTATTCTCCAACCACCCTCTTTCCTCTCTGAGACTCCCAACCTTCCCTCTACCCCTCACCGCCCCTTTATTCCTCTGATCCCTCATCCTCCCCTCACCCCCCTCTCCCTCCTGAGAACTTACACTCTTCACCCTCCTCCGACCCCAGCCCCAACCCTTGCCGTGTCTTCACCATCCCCTCTGACCTTACCCTCTCTGAGGCAGAACGTTCTGTCCTTAGCAAGGCCTCACTTTTGTCCCCCTCCGTCCACACCTCAGTGAGTTCTGTGCCCGCCATGACGCTGAACTCTTCATCCGTCGCCTACGTCTCCGAGCCTACTTCTTCGGCAGTTGGGGAGCAGTACCAGAATAGGTTTGGAGCACAGACTGTTCCACGTAACCAACAAAGAGGCAGGCATAGCTGGGGCCCATGCGAGTTCCCGTAGCTACACCCTTAGTCTGAAGAAAGTGGGAAGAGCCAAAAGAAAAGCTATTAAGTGTGAGAACCAGTTCCGCCAACCGGAGGAGGGTAGTGGTGGTGGGGAACTGGTGAGGTCTATTTTCCAGAAAGTAGGGGAGGGCTTTGAGGCCTTCTTGATGAGGAATGGAGGTGTATAAGGATTGGACATCCATAGTGAAAATGAAGCGGTTGGGACCAGGGAATTGCAAGTTATTGCAGAAGTGGAGGGCATGGGATGTATCCCGGATGTAGGTGGGGAGGGACTGAACTATGGGTGACAAAATGGAGTCCAGGTAGGCAGATACAAGTTTGGTGGGACAGGAGCAGGCAGAAACTATGGGTCTACCGGGACAGTGAGGCTTGTGTATCTTGTGGAGGAGGTAAAACCGAGCGGTGTGGTTTGTGGGAATAATGAGTTTAGCGGTTGAGGATGGAAGGTCTCTGGAGTTGATAAGGGCGGTGATGGTGCGGGTGACAATGGTTCGATGTTTTTTGGTGGGGTCCTGTTCCAGGGGTAAGTAAGAGGAGGTGTCAGTGAGCTGCCTTTTGGCCTCAGTGAGGTAGAGGTCCCTCCGCCAGACTACTACGGCACCGCCTTTGTCAGCGGGTTTGATGGTGAGGTTGGGATTAGTGTGGAGAGAGTGGAGGGCAGTGTGTTCAGAGGGAGTGAGGTTGGAACAGGAGATAGGAGTGGTGAATTTGAGATGGTTGATATCTCGGCGACAGTTAGAGATGAAGAGATTGAGTGCAGGTAGAAGATCCGGGTGGGGTGTCCAGCAGGAGGAGGAGGGTCGAAGACAGGAGAAGGGGTCTGGAATGCTCCTGTGTCTTCATTTTGGTTTGGTCTGTTGTAAGTCTATCATACAGCTGGACCTGACAGAGTGAGGGGTTTTTATGCTTGTGAATTCACTGATCCTACAATGTTCTGTATTGACAAATTATGTGAGTTGGTGAGATCACAAATGGCACCTGAGGAAAGTGAGTGTGGTCATCACAAAGGAAGGGATGAATACTTATTCAGACTCACAATTTTGGTTTTAATTTTTAATAAATTGTTGTGAAATTTTGGAATTTTACTTTTGATTTGATATTATGCACAATGTTTTGTAGATTGGCTCAATAAATTCTTCTTCAAAATATTTAGAAAATGACAGAGTAAAACATGAAAATACTGTATTTGTGGGGACTGAATACTATTTCAAGGGGTGGGTAATGCCTGTCAGGGTCTGTCCCAGTCTCAGAACACAGGAGCATGGTGACAGTCAGGAAGGGGACAGGGGTTAAGCAGCCAGTACAGACTAAACCTTTGGTCACTCACCAACATCTTTGGTTACTGTTCGGGGCATGAACAAGCAGAGAAAAGTCACAATGGTCAGGTCTCTGGAACTAAGACTGTCTCTGAGACTCATAAGGGAAGGAGGTTGAAGAGACAAGCTGTGGTGATTGGGGGTTTGTTCGTTAGGTTAACAGACAGGAAGTTCTGTGGGCGAGTACGAGATCCCCAGATGGTATGTTGCCTCCCAGGTGCCAGGGTCCAGTACACATCAGATCGAGTCCTCAGCTTTCTCAAGAGGGAGGGTGAGCAGCCAGAGGTCGTGGTTCATGTAGGTACCAAGTGATGAGGTTCTGCAAAGTGAATTCATGGAGTTAGGTGCGATGTTAAAGGGCAGGATGTCCAGGTTTGTGATCTCACCTTTTCCACATGCTAGAGAGGCCAGAAATAGGAAGATCATATAGTTTAACTCATGGTCAAGGAGTTGGCGGAGGAGGGATGGCATTAGACTTTTTGAATCATTGGGCTCTCTTCCAGGGAACTTGCAACTTGCAGAGAAAAACCAGTTTGCAAGTGAACTGGATGTTAATGGCAGGATTCTCAGCAGTGTGGAGAAACAGAGGGATCCTGGGGTGCACATTCATAGATCCCTCAAATGTACCACACAAGTTGATTTGGGTGGTTAAGAAGGTATCTGGTGTGTTGGCCTTCATTAGTCAGAGGATTGAGTTCAAGATCAGTGAGGGAATGTTGCAGCTCTATAAAAACCTGGTTAGACCACACTTGGAATATTGTGTTCAGTTCTGATCACCTCGTTATAGGAAGATTGTGGAAACTGTTCAGTGTTCTCAGTACAAACTGGTAACTGTGTTGCTATTACTGTGACAGTGATTAGGGTTTTCCCGGTTGGTTAAGGACTGAATGGCTGAAGGGAAGTAGCTGTTCTTGAACCTGGTGGTGTGGGACTTCAGGCTTGTACACCTCCTGCCCGATGGTAGCTGCATGAAGATGGCACGGCCCGGATGCTGGGGACCTTTGATGATGTGTGTTGCCTTGTTAAGGCACATTCCAGACGGTGTGTTGAAGAGAGACTGATGGTTGGGTGTGTCCGTTGGGGAAGGATGTAGAGTGATGTGGTGGAGAGCGATGAGACGTGGGGAGTAGACAAGGGGTAAAGAAGCTGTGGTGGGGGAGTGTGGACAGTCATTGGAGAAGGGTGATGGACGTAGTGGGGAGAGAGAGTTGAGGTGGGTGGAGAGGGATGTTGGGGAGAGCCAACTCTTCTCATAACCAAGGGATGCTGGGTGTTTGAGTTACTGTGTGATGGCCTCTCTCACTCTGTTCTACCCGCAGGATACCACCACATCCACCATCTGTCTGCAAACGGTGAACTCCTGCCCTCTGCCTCGCTCTTCACCCACATCATGATCGAATGAATCCTCGTCGTCTTCATCTCCTCCGCTGGGATTCCTGACTTACCAGGAGCTGGAACAGAGAACCACCTTGACCAGACGGAGATGGACAGAGGGACAGTGGGAGTGGGTTGGGGTCGATTGAAAGAGAGAGGAGGGAGGTGGGCGGGGGAGGGTGAAAGAGATATTGGGAGATGAGAGGGAAGGGGAGTGGGGGGGATAGAGATTCGTATATAGATGGGGGAGGTGTACATTATTTCTGCGGGGGCTGGGGAGAAGGGAGTTTTCAATGCTGCTGCATGTCTTGGTCAAATGTACTTCCTGGACCTTTCATTATCCACATCTATTCACGTTTAACACTGGTCAGAGGACAGAGAAGAGATTACTCACCAAGTTAGGAACTGATCGATTGCAAGCATTGTGAAAAACCCTCTACATGTTCAATAAAATTAATTTTACAACAGTCACCACTTGTTCTCGTCTTTTTGGGGAGACAGAGATAGGGAGATGAAAATGGAGAAGGGATTATTCTGGAATTGTGTAGAGCACTGTGTACATCATAGCTTGAGGACTGGACACTGTTCCAGTCTGCACATTACAAGGAAGAAGTGACTGCACTGAAAAATTCCATCAGACCCCTCCTCTGTTCTAAGTGGCCATGCCTCTACTTTCAGAGCGAGCCCGTTAGTCCTGGCTCCCCATGATAGAAAATATCCTCTCAACATTCACTATCAAGGTCTTTCCTCAGTCGATAGTTTTTTTTAAATGAGATCCCCGCTCATTCTTGGAGATTCCAGCAAGTAACGGCCCAGCGCCATCAATCACTTCTCATACCATATGCCTTTCATTACCAGAATCTTTCTCCTATCTTCTCCTTTGTCTTTTCTGCTTGTTACTTCCTCAAAAAATTCTAACAAATTTGTCTGGCACGATTTTTCCCAAAGAAAAGCATGTTGATTTTGGCCTTTGTTATCATGTACCTCCAAGTATCCCGAAACCACATCCATAATCGTCTCCAATATCTTCCCAACCACTGAGGTCAGGTTTATTGACCTGCAGCTCATATAAAAAGTATTCACCCACCTTAGAAGTTTTCATGTTTTATTGTTTTACAACATTGAATCACAGTGGATTTTATTTGGCTTTTTTGACACAGATCAATAGAAAAAGACTCTCACGTCAAAGGGAAAACAGATCTCAACAAAGTAATCTGAATTAATTACAAATATAAAACACAAAATACTTGATCACACAAGAATTCACCAACCACCCCCCAACCTGATTTAATTTGCTAGTGCTACCGACAGGCAGGACAGGACTCAGAAATCTGCTCTTCTGGATTGTTTAATTCTTAGATTGAATTGTTTAATCGTTATTTTCTTGCTTTAATTACTTGCTCTATCCTATTAGTTTTTATACGCAAGTTTAATATGCTTGAATGAATTTTACATTGAGCTCAGAAAACTTCAGATTAAAACAACAGAAACCAAGAGGCTGGAAAAATAGCTGAAAATTTGTAGTTGGAACTTAATGCAGACAAGTATGAGGTGATGCACTTTGGGAGGACAAACCAGGGTAGGATAAACACAGATAATGGTAGGGCACTGAGGAGTGCGGGTAAACAAAAGGATCTGTGAAAACAGATCCATAATTCCTGGGTGACATGACAGGTAGATTGGATATTAAGGAAAGCTTCTGGCATATTGGCCTTTATAAATCAGAGTCACCAGTGCAGGAGTTGGTATATTATTTGGAAGTTGTTTGAGATTTTGCTGAAAGAATTTTGAGTGTTGTGTGTAGTTCTGTTTCTATACTCACAAGAAAGATATCAATAAAGTTTAAAGAGTACAGAGACATTTACAAGGATATTGCCAGGACTTGAGGATATGATTTATGGGGAAGGGTTGAAGAGGTTAGGACTTTATTCTTTGGAGCGGAGACGAATGAGGGAAGATTTGATAGAGGTATATAAAATAATTGGGGGTGTAGAGAGGGTAAATGAAAGCAGGCTTTTTCTACCGAGGTTAGGTGAGACGAGAATTAGAAGTCATAGGTTAAGGATCAAAGGTGAAATATTTAAGGGGAACCTACAGGGCCATTCCTTCACTCAGTGGAGTAAGTGCGGAACGAGCTACCAGTGGAAGTGGTGAATATGGGTTTGATTACAACATTTAAGATAATTTTGGATAATACATGGATGGGAGTGGATGGAGGGTTATTGTTCAAATGGGACGAAGCAGAATAATAGTTTGACATGAATTATAAACTAAAACTTCATGTTACTTTTTCCAAACAGAATTTGCTACTAACACAATTAAAATCCTTTGCATGGTTGTCTGCATTTGAAGTGTTCATGTAGAGAACTGGAAATGTTTTATTGGAAGAAATGGGATTAGGAAATAAAATGGGAGAATTGACACAACATGGGAGATGGGAAGAAAGGCTGTTGTGTCAAGATAGCAATGTCAACTACTAATAATAATAAAGGCATCTGTTAGTCTTGTGAGACCATGGATCTGGGCCTGGAAAGTCTTCACTCTCCAGGGCGCAGGCCTGGCCAAGGTTGTACGGAGAACCAGCAGTTGCCCATGCTGCATGTCTTCCCTCTCCACGACACCGATCTTGTCCAAGGGAAGGGCATTAGGACCCATACAGCTTGGCACCAGTATGGTCGAAGAACAATGTGTGATTAAGTGCCTTGCTCAAGGACATAACACATGTTGCCTCGGCTGGGACTCAAACTCATGAACTTCAGGTCGCTAGTCCAATGCCTTAACCACTTGACCACGTGCCCACCACAGTGTCAACTAACAATAACATTTCCTCAATAACTATGCAGGCATAAAGAATCCATCCTTAGTCAACTCTCAGTAAAGTAATGACAGACTTTTTATGACCATCGTCCTGTATGATTTGATTTCAAAAGGGCCAGGCATGAACGTTCCATCAGTGTGGATGTGACTGTTGTCATCAGTGGGAGGAGATGGTGTTCCAACCTGCACTCCAGATCGTTGAGCTTCTTAAAGGCATGGAACGCTGTGTTAGTGTTTAATGAGGGAGATGTGAGGTGTATATCACTGTGACATAGACACTGACAAGCTGTACGGACTGTAGCCATCAGCAGCAAAACACAGTGCAGCAGGAAAACAAAACTCAGCATCTGATCAGAAGGAAACAAGGAGGGAACCAGGCTTCACTCAGAGACCTCATTTGCATTGAATTTTGGCAACTTGTGACACGTGTTCTGCAGTTAGTAGCACGACAAGCAGAGCCACTGCTTCAGGTCCAGCGTCCCAGGAGTAATCCTGACCTTGGGTGTTGTCTGCCAGGAGTTTGCACACTTCTCCTGTGGATGCCCAGATAGTGGAGAGCACACCTGTGGCTGTCCCCCTCAGCAACAAATATCTTGTTCTGGATGCTGTTGAGGGGGATGACCTGACAGGGGACGCTCACAGTGACCGGGTCTCTGGCACTGAGCCTGGCGCTGTTGTGCAGGAGAGAAGGAGAGAGAAGAGAAATGCGGTAGTCGTAGGGGATTCCATAGTCACGGGAATGGACAGGAGATTCTGCGAGCCTGATAGAGATACTCGCATGGTGTGTTGCCTCCCAGGTGCCAGGGTACAGGATGTCTCGGATCGGGTCCTGAATATTCTGCAGTGGGAGGGTGAGCAGCCAGTTGTCTTGGTGCATGTTGGTACCAATGACATAGATAGGACAAAGGAGGAGGTCCTGAAGAGAGATTTCCAGGAGTTAGGGAGGAAGCTGAGATGCAGGACCTCCAGGGTAGTAATTTCGGGATTGCTACTTGTGCCATGTGCTAGCAAGGGCAAGAATAGTAGGATCAGGCAGATGAATGCGTGGCTGAGAGGCTGGTGCAGGGAGCAGGGCTTCAGATTCTTGGATAATTGGGATCTCTTCTGGGGAAAGTATGACCTGTTCAAAAAGGACAGGTTACACCTGAACCCGAAGGGGACCAATATCCTGGCGGGAAAGTTTAATAGAGCTGTTTGGGAGGGTTTAAACTAATTTGGCAGGGGATGGGAACCGGAATGACAGAGCGGAGGAAGGTGAAAACAGAAATAAATCTAAGATAGTGGGCAGTAAAGATGTCAGGAAAGACAGGCAGGTGATGGGGCAAATTTGTAGCCATTGGGATGAGTTGCAGTGCAATAAAGTTGCAGTGAAATCAAAGCGAAAAGTACCAAATACTGGTCTTAAGGTGTTATACTTAAATGCACGCAGCATAAAGAATAAGGTGGATGATCTTGTTGTACAGCTATAGATTGGCAAGTATGATACTGTGGCCATCACTGAGACGTGACTAAAGGATGCATCTCTGGAGCAGAACGTCCAAGGATACACAGTGTATCAGAGGGATAGGAAGGTAGGCAGGGGGGAGGCGTGGCTTTATTGGTAAGAAATGACATTAAATCATTAGAAAAAGGTGATATAGGATCGGAAGATGCGGAATCTTTATGGGTTGAGCTAGGAAATTGCAGGGGTAAAAGGACCCTGATGGCAGTTATTTATCGGCCTCCAAACAGCTGCAGGGATGTGGACTGCAAATTACAACAGGAAATAGAAAAGGCTTGTCAGAAAGGCAGTGTTATGATAATTGTGGGGGATTTTAACATGCAAGTGGATTGGGAAAATCAGGTCGGCACTGGATCTCAAGAGAGAGAATTTGTAGAATGTCTGTGAGATGGCTTTTTAGAACAGCTTGTTGTTGAGCCCACTGGGGATCGGCTGTACTGGATTGGGTATTGTGTAATGAACCGGAGGTGATTAGAGAGATTGAGGTGAAGGAACCCTTAGGAGACAGTGATCATAACATGATTGAGTTCACTGTGAAATTTGAAAAAGAGAAGCCGAAATTAGATGTGTCATTATTTTGATGGAGTAAAGGAAATTACAGTGGCATGAGAGAGGAACTGGCCAAAGTTGACTGGAAAGGGACACTGGCGGGAAAGACGGCAGAGCAGCAGTGGCTGGAGTTTATGCGAGAAGTGAGGAAGGTGCAAGACAGGTATATTCCAAAAATGAAGAAATTTTCGAATGGAAAAAGGATGCAACCGTGGTTGACAGGAGAAGTCAAAGCCAAAGTTAAAGCAAAGGAGAGGGCGTACCAGGAAGCAAAAATTAGTGGGAAGACAGAGGATTGGGAAGTCTTTAAAACCTTACAAAAGGAAACCAAGAAGGTCATTAAGAGGGAAACGATTAACTATGAAAGGAAGCTAGCAAATAATATCAAAGAGGATACTAAAAGCTTTTTCAAATATACAAAGAGTAAAAGACAGGTGAGAATGGATATAGGACCGATAGAAAATGATGCTGGAGAAATTGTAATAGGAGATAAGGAGATGGCAGAGGCACTGAATGAGTATTTTGCATCAGTCTTCACTGATGAAGACATCAGCAGTATACCGGACACTCAAGAGGTGGCAGGGAAGAGAAGTGTGCGCAGTCACAATTACGACAGAGAAAGTACTCAGGAAGCTGAATAGTCTACAGGTAGATAAATCTCCCGGACCAGGTGGAATGCACCCGCGTGTTCTGAAGGAAGTAGCTGTGGAGATTGCGAAGGCATTAGCGATGATCTTTCAAAAGTCGATAGATTCTGGCATGGTTCCGGAGGACTGGAAGATTGGAAATGTCACTCTGCTATTTAAGAAGGGGGCAAGGAAGCAAAAAGGGAATTATAGACCTGTTAGCTTGACATCGGTGGTTGGGAAGTTGTTGGAGTCGATTGTCAAGGATGAGGTTACAGAGTACCTGGAGGCATATGACAAGATAGGCAGAACTCAGCATGGATTCCTTAAAGGAAAATCCTGCCTGACAAACCTATTACAATTTTTTCTGGAAATTACCAGTTGTCTAGACAAGGGAGAAGCAGTGGATGTTGTATATTTGGATTTTCAGAAGGCCTTTGACAAGGTGCCACACATGAGGCTACTTAACAAGATAAGAGCCCATGGAATTACGGGAATATTACATACGTGAATAGAGCGTTGGCTGATTGGCAGGAAACAGAGAGTGGGAATAAAGGGATCCTATTCTGGTTGGCTGCCGGTTACCAGTGGTGTTCCACAAGGGTCCGTGTTGGGGCTGCTTCTTTTTACACTGTACGTCAACGATTTGGATTATGGAATAGATGGCGTTGTGGCTAAGTTTGCTGACGATACGAAGATAGGTGGAGGGGCCGGTAGTGCTCAGGAAACGGAGAGTCTGCAGAGAGACTTGGATAGATTGGAAGAATGGGCAGAGAAGTGGCAAATGAAGTACAATGTTGGAAAGTGTATGGTTATGCACTTTGGCAGAAATAATAAACTGGCAGACTATTATTTAAATGGGGAAAGAATTCAAAGTTCAGAGATGCAACGGGACCTGGGAGTCCTCGTACAGGATACTCTTAAGGTTAACCTCCAGGTTGAATCAGTAGTGAAGAAGGCGAATGCAATGCTGGCATTCATTTCTAGAGGAATAGAGTATAGGAGCAGGGATGTGATGTTGAGACTCTATAAGGCGCTGGTAAGACCTCACTTGGAGTACTGCGGGCAGCTTTGGTCTCCTTATTTAAGAAAGGATGTGCTGACATTGGAGAGGGTACAGAGAAGATTCACTGGAATGATTCTGGGAAAGAGAGGGTTAACATATGAGGACCATTTGTCTGCTCTTGGCCTGTATTCCTTGGAGTTTAGAAGAATGAGGGGAGACCTCATAGAAACATTTCAAATGTTGAAAGGCATGGACAGAGTGGATGTGGCAAAGTTGTTTCCGATGATGGGGGAGTCTAGTACGAGAGAGCATGACTTAAGGATTGAAGGGTGCCCATTCAGAACAGAAATGCGAAGAATTTTTTTGAGTCAGAGGGTGGTGAATCTATGGAATTTGTTGCCACGAGCGGCAGTGGAGGCCAAGTCATTGGGTGTATTTAAGGCAGAGATTGATAGGTATCTGAGTAGCCAGGGCATCAAAGGTTATGGTGAGCAGGCGGAGGAGTGGGACTAAATGGGAGAATGAATCAGCTCATGATAAAATGGCGGAGCAGACTCGATGGGCCGAATAGCCGACTTCTGCTCCTTTGTTTTATGGTCTTATGGTCTTATGGTTTTCTACTGTGTCCCAAAAACACAGGGTAAGTTAGCTGGATTCTGTTAATCATCTGCAGTGTGGGTGGGTGGTGGGAGATTTGAGAAGAGCTCATGGGCGAACGAGAGAACAGGTGGCAAGGAAATACTTAATTTTAATTATTTTTTATTGAGAGGGCTAAGTATATTGATAGGATTGTTCTGAGACCTGGTAAAAACCCAATGGCTGAATATCCTCTTGTTGTATATCATAGATATGAGAATTTACTTAAAGCAAAATTGTCCTGAATTATTGGGTCAGTTTCTATTCAAGCCATCAACAACTGGACTTTAGAAGCCCTGAACAAAGTGTTTCCAAATACTTCTATGGAAATAGTGACTTTATTTGTAAGAATATGTAATCCTTGGTACTGTCAGTAGAGCAATATACAAAAGTAAGGTTTCATTAAACCTTTAATGGCTCTGTGGTTAAGAAGGCATACGGTGCATTGGCCTTCATCAATCGTGGGATTGAGTTTAAGAGTCGAGAGGTAATGTTGAAGCTATATAGGACCCTGGTCAGACCCCACGTGGAGTACTGTGATCAATTCTGGTCGCCTATAGGAAGGACGTGGAAACCATAGAAAGGGTGCAGAGGAGATTTTCAAGGATGTTGCCTGGATTGGGGAGCATGACTTATGAGAATAGGCAGAGTGAACTCGGCCTTTTTTCCTTGAAGCGATGGAGGATGAGAGGTGACTAGATAGAGGTGTACAAGGTAATGAGAGGCATTGATCCTGTGGATAGTCAGAGGCTTTTCCCCAGGGCTGAAGTGGCTAGCACGAGAGGGCATTGTTTTAAGGTGCTTGGAAGTAGGTACAGATGAGATGTCAGGGGTAAGTTGCTTTGTTTTGTTTTATTTTGACACAGAGAGTGGTGAGTGCATGGGATGGGCTGCCAGCAGCGTTGGTGGTGGAGGTGGAAATGATAGGGTCTTTTAAGAGACTCCTGGATGGGTACGTGGAGCTTAGAAAAATAGTGGGCTATGGCTAAAGCTTTGGTAGTTCTAAGGTAGGGTCATGTTCAGCACAGCTTTGTGGACGGAAGGACCTGTATTGTGCTGTATGTTTTCTATGTTTCTATGTTTTTCAAATGCTGGTCAAGCTTCAGCTGGAGTGCGCTGTTCATTCAAGTGTCACACTGGGCCAGACTTGGACAGTGTCAAGGTGAAAGACTTGAGTTAGTTGTGTAGATTGGAGAAGCTCAGGTTGTTTTCTTCGAACACGGAACAGTACAGCACTGGACAGGCCATTTCACCCACGATGTTGTGCCAATGAATGCCAATTAATGCTAAACATCCTCCTGTTCCTCATCCACATCTCCCTAATTCCCCCATTCGCGTGTCTATTTAAAGTCTCTTACTCAACCAGACAGCTTCCTTTCAGTACTACTCCTGATAGTCTACTCCAGGTACCTACCACTCTCTTTGTTTAAAATAAAATGCCATCCCCCTAAATCTCCCTACCCCCTCAAACCATAAAGGCATGTCCTCTGGTGTTTGACATTTCCACCCTTGGAGAAAAGATTCTAACTGTCTACACTATCTATGTGTCTCTGAATTATAAAAACCTCTGTCAAGTCTCACCTGTTCCTCTGATGCTTGGAGAGAACAACCCAAGTTTATCCAACCTTTCCTTGTAGTTTATACACTCTAATCCAGTCAGCATCCTGGTAAACCTCTTCCGCACCCTCTCCAATCCTTCCACAATGGATCAACCAGAACTGCACGCAGTATTCCAAGTGCGGTCTCACAGAAGTTTTGTACAGCTGCAGAAATACTTCCTCACTCTTATACTCAATGTCCCTCCCAATGAAGGCAAGTGTACCATGTGCTGCCTTTACCACCTTAGCCACCTTCAGTGAACTATGGCCCTGAACCCCAAGGTACCGCTGTATCTCATTGCTATTAAAGAGTCTACCATTATAGTAAAAGAGAAATTATACTTTCTCCTTTCATGTGACCTCCCAAAGAGCAACATCTCACACTGCCCAGTTTGTATATGTCACCTTGAGATTCATTTTCTTGCAGGCGTTTACAGGAAAATAAAGAAATTAGATTAGATTAGATTAGATTATGGGGACACACCGTCCTCTTTTACTGTCATTTAGTAATGCATGCATTAAGAAATGATACAATGTTCCTCCAGTATGATATCACAGAAACACAAGACAAACCAAGACTAAAAAAACTGACAAAAGCCACATAATTATAACATATACTTACAACAGTGCAAAGCAGTACCGTCATTTGATAAAGAACAGACCATGGGCACGATAAAAAAAAAAGTCTCAAAGTCTCTCGAAAGTCCCATCATCTCACGCGGACGGTAGAAGGAAGAGAAACTCTCTTCCTGCCATGAACCTCCAGCGCCGCAAACTTGCCGATGCAACACCCTGGAAGCACCCGACCACAGCCGACTCTTGTGTCCGTCAGAAAACTTCGAGCCTCCGACCAGCCCTCTGACACCGAGCACCGAGCACCATCTCTGCCGAGCGCTTCGACCCCGGCCCCGGCAACAGGCAATAGGTAAAGCCAAGGATGTGGGGCCTTCCCCTCCTGAGATTCTCGATCACACAGTAGCAACTGCAGCGAAGCAGGCATTTCAGATGTTTCTCCAGACATTCCTTCGTGCTTCTCACGTCTGTCTCCATCAAATCAGGATTGTGCACGGTACCTACTTAACAAATAAGATATCATTTCGGACCCGTCGTGCCGCCATCTTCTCCTCCCTACAACAGAATCAATTAAAAACTATAAATACCAAACACTGATAAACAACCTATATGCAAAAGATGGGCACACAATAAAACTGTTGTAACCTGTGCAGGTTCCAGGAAGCAGCTGGTTATCCCATGCTGGCAGCCTTCCAGCGCAGAGCCGAGAAAGCCACTGTTCTCTGGCCTCATAAGTCTGGTGTTTCCACCCTCCAGTGCTGCCAAATCTGTGAGATTGGGATGTCTCTCCCACCCAAGCTCCAGTTTGTGTGGCTGCTGTGTGATTTGATGCCCTGTTACAGGAAATGACAGATCGCACACTGCGTACAGTCAAAGTACATTTAGGAATAGTAACTTAAAGTGTTTCGGAGGAAAATGAAAGAAAACAACAAAAAGGGCCCATTATACTTAAAGGGTCAATTGTGCACAGGTTGGAGCTGACAGTACATTTCTAAATTGAATAACAAGCCCCTTATCTCAGCTCAGACACAAACAAGCTGAAAGCACAACAGACTGCTCTTAAAGAGCTGCCAAAGTGAAATAGCCACATCCAAATCTGAACCAGGATGCTGAGAAGGGGAGTGTAGAATCCTTGAAAGTGGATCTCTAGGTTGTGGAGTCAGTTCAGTGTTGAGGTGAGTGAATTTATCCAGATTGGTTCAGGATGCTTGTTACAGAACGTTGGTCTCTGTAACAGCAATGACATTGTCATTCCATGTACAGATCCAGGCTCCAAGTTCACCCTCCTTACTCATAGTACTTCGAACATTGATATAAACGCTTTCCAGCTCAGCAATCCAATCTTCTCCTTGTCCTTCCTTTCCGTCTTGCTTGTCACACCATCTTTCTTGCCCTCAATCCGACCACCTGTTGCCCTGCTGTTTTGGTTCCTGTCTCCCTGCTGGTATTGTTTAAACCCTCTCATGTAGCACCAGCAAATCTCCTGGTGAGGATATTGGTTCCCATCCAGTTCAGATGGAAACATTCTTGTTTGTACAGATCTTATCTGCCCTGGAAGAGAGCCCAATGATCCATAAATCTGAAGCATTCCCTTCTGCACCAGCTCCTTCGCCATATATTGAACTGTTGCTCACTCACTTGCACGTGGCATGGGTAGTAATCATGAGATTGCAACCCTGGAAGTCCTACTTTTGAAATATTTCACCTAAGTCTCTAAAATACCTGCCTGTCATTGGCACCAATATGGACCATGACCTCTGGCTGCACCTCCTCCCCTCTCCAAATGTCCTGTACCCACTGCGACATTCTTGACCTGGAATCGAGGAGACAATGCACCAGCCTAGAGTCTCGATTGCAGCCACAGAAACAGCTATCAGCACCCCTTCCTATTGAATCCCCTGACAGTCTGCCCTTCCCTCCTCTGCCTCAGAGCCAGGAATGGTGCTGCTAACCGGGTGACTGCTGCTGCTGCCATCTGTAAGGTCATTCCCCGCCCCCCGCACCAAACAATAACCAAGAGGTATGTATACTTGTCAGTGAGGGGAATAGTAACGGGGGATCTTGCACTGTCTGCCCAGTCCCCTTACTTCTCCTGGTGATCACTCTATCTGTAGCCTGTCCCTCATTAAACCTCTCATTTATGATCCCCTCCACCTTCCTGATGATCCCGAATACATCCATCTAGCCCTCCAGCTCCTTGACCTGATATGTCACAAGCTGCGGTTGGGTGCACTTCCCACCGATGTAGTTACTCGAGAGACCATGAGATTCTCTGACTTCCCACATTTTGCAGGAGGAGCATTCCACTGCCCTGACTGCCATTCTCTTTATGCTAAATCAAAGACCACAAGTCAGCACAAAAATTAAGACCTTAGTGGTTCTTACCTGTTACTCACCTGTCCCTTCGTGATGAAGCCTCTTGAGTCAAAGCCTCAGCTTCCAATCTTTACACTGGCCACTGTCAGAATGACCACTCCAAAATGGCCACTCCACTTTACCTTGCCTGTTATTGGCAGATCGCCATACACAGCGAATACGATTTTTAAAAACTTTTTTTAAAAGCTGCAGGCTCTTCCCCTCTGTTGGAAGATTTTTTAGGCAGTGAAGTTTCAAGATATTTATCAGGTGACCAAAATCAAAGTAATCAAATATTCAAATTTAGATTTATTATCAAAGAATGTATAAACTGTACAGTAGAGTACAGAAGAGGTTTTGTCTAATGGCAGAGCGGTTGGTAACTAGAAGTAGCATTCATGGTAATTCATAAAATCTGGGGTGACAAGGTAATATTTTTCTACAGTGCAACTTGGAATGAAAATCAATAGGAGCTGGGAATCTAAACTATAAAGAGAAAATACTGGGAATACCGAGTAGGCCAGGCAGGAAATAGAAGGGGAAATTGTCAAAGCTTCAGTTTGATACCCTTCGTAAGAGCTGAAAAGGAAACATAAGAAGCTTTGGTGGGAGGGAGCAAGGGATGAGAATGTCTTCGATAGGTTAAAAATGGGGGAAGGTTACCTGGTCTCTGTGTGAGTGGGAGCAGATAGAGAGCAAGAATATAGACAAAAGAATGAAGGAGTTAAAAAATGTAGAGAGCAGGAGGACATGCCCAGCAATTCAGGGTAGGCATGAGCTCCATTGCCAGAGAGAAAACAAAAGGAAGAAAAAGTAAGCTGAGCCCATGTTATAGACAGATGTCTGATACAGACAGAAACCAACTTTCCCAAAGGCATAGAATTCAGTTTTGAGTCCAGAAGGCTGCAGTATGCTAAGGTGGAAGATGCAGTGTTGTGCCTCAGGCTTGAGTTTGGTCTCACTGTCACAGTGTAAGAGAGCACAGACAAAAGGTGAGAGTGGGTTGGGAATTAAAGTGACAGGCAACAGTAGTAGCAAGGGTTCAGAGGAGGTTCACGAGAATGATTCCAGGAATGAAAGGGTTATCGTATGAGGAGCATTTGATGGTTCTGGGCCTGTAGTCACAGGAGTTTAGAAGAATAAGGTGGTATGTCATTGGAACCTATTGAATGTTGAAAGGCCTGGGTAGAGTGAATGTGAGAAGGATGTTTCCTATAGTGGGCAAGTCTAGAACCAGAGAGCACAGCCTCAGAATAGAGGGTCATCTATTCAGAACAGAGATCAGGAGGAGTTACTTTAGCCAGAAGGTGGTGAGTCTGTGGAACTTGTTCCTAAAGTTGGCTGTGTAGGGCAGGACATTGGGTGTGTTAAAGGCAGTTTGCTAGGTTCTCGATTAATCAGGGTGTGAAAGGTTAAGGGGAGAAAGAAGGGGAATGGGGTTGAGAGGGAGATGAATCAGCCATGTTGAAATGGTAGAGCAGACTCGATGGGCCAAATGGCCCTATTCTGCTCCTATATCTTATGGTTTTATGGTCAGCTTTGCAGGCAGAACATAAGTGTTATGCAAGGTGATCACCCAATCTACATTTGGTACATTCACTTGCATTTCTTCCAATCTAATGGGCTACTTTGGTGTTCACAAAAATTTGTGGAAATTTGCTCCCACATCGAGTGGTAGATGTGAAGAATATAAACGTTTCTAAGGGAATGAACATGAGAACAAAGGAACGGGTGTCAGAGTACTACAGCACAGAAATGGTCTATCAGTAAATATAGTAAATAGTGATATGATTTGATGAGGTGTAACAGCAGGAAATACTGTAAAGAACAGTTGGCTCTGTGGCCTGGCTGGTAGTTCTTTATAATGAAAATTCCTGCTTTCTTTCTAGTCCTGTGCTTGTCCTTGCCTCACATTTCCCATTATTTCTATGAGCTTGGCTGCATAAGTCATTCTCTTTCTTACTAATCATTTCTGGCTGTATTGCTTAAAGTTAAACGTTGGCTGCTGTTACTTGTTGTTCCTGAGCATACGGACACAGTGCTGTAAATTTACATTGAACTCTTCAGTAATTTGATACAACACTGCTTTCTAAGACTGATGCAAATGATCCGGTGGTGCTCTTCAGATAAAACAGTGTGCACCGATGTCCTGCTCAAACAATCTTACATCCAGAATCATTAATCTGGTCTTTTATGCTTCTGCAGTTTGTCACTCTGCTGGCTTTTCTGCCTTGTTATGCTAGTGGTGTAGTGAAATTAGGACACCCTAAAATGCTGATCGTAAATTCCTTAAATGAGGAATTGCTAAATCCTCAGTAAAAATGGTGGCAGAGAAGTCAAGCATGCTTTGCTCCAGAGCACTCTTCAAAATGTATTGATATCTCCAGTGACTGAAAGCCAATTATTTAATTTGGTGTGCTGATCCCAATCTCCTCTTTGTTACTGGTCATCTAATTTGTGTTGGCACAATGAATGGTGTTTGACAGCTGCTCTCCATAACCACAGGGAGAGAAACCTGTAGCACTGCCGTTAACCATGGCTCAGGACGAGAATGATGGGAAGAGGAATCGTCGAGTCTGTGAATTGTGTGACAAAATCATCCTTGGTGATCAGGAATGGAAGGGTAAGAAGAATTACCTGACATGCATGATGAAACTCAGTGAAGGAAGGTTGGGAACCAAGGATGAGGAACTAGCTGGGTAACAGATTGTTCAATGAACTCTGAATGTTTACTTGCAGCTCACCTGAAATTCAAGAATCATCAGTACCACTCGAAGAGGAAGAGGAGGGCGGAGGCGCAATTAAACACACACACTTCCTCTGACTCTGTAAACACTGCACAAGAAGTGTAGAGGTTGTTTCCAATCTGCAGTTGAAGGGCAGGAACTTGTCCAGGGTGTGAATCAATCGGTATGAACGGTCTGGAGCAGTATCCAGCCGGAAGCTCTTACCTACTAGAGACTGAATGCAGAATGACTCCGGTATCAAAGGACGTACTGTGCGGCCATTCCTCCGTCTGTACTTGTAATCAACACCAAATTTGGTGTTGATATTCTGGGTTGTAATTCCTGAAGCTTCCTGGTGGATCAAATTTTGGGTAAATATTGCATAATTTTCTTTTGAAAGTTGGAGATAATTGATATTGGCTTGCTAAAGGTGGCTGGATGTATTCCTGGAGATTTTCTAACATCTCCCATCCCCAGCCTTGCCATTCACTCAAGAAACATTTTCTCACCAGCTCTACTACTAACTTGCAACAGTGTTGAAGAAAAGTTAAAAGATGCCTTTTATTCAGGGAGTATAGCAGATCCAGAAGTGTTGTAATGTGAGCATTAGAAAAATAAGTAATACTAATTAGGATAATGGTAATGTAGCAATACTTTTGCTACTGAAAGCTGTTTGCAAAGAGAGATTGTTTCTGGGTTGTGGGGATTTAGTTCCGTGCCCAGTGTGTATGTGTGTAGCTCCCCACCATGCGCTGCGTTTTCAGCATAGCTTGTGCTGCATCAAAGTGACCAAATAGATTAGATAAGAGTACAGACTGTCGCAAACATCAATATACGGCACTCGCTCGTGATATCCTGATAGCATGGCGGAGGCTCCACAAAAGAAGGCGAAAACGTACAAATTCCATCCAGAGTGGGAAGAGGAATTTCTATTTACCTTGGTGAAAGACAAGTGTGTATGTATGTTGTGCCACCAAACACAAGCACTGACTAAAAGAGGGAATCTGGAGCGGCACCAACCACCAGAAATTTAAAGACACTTACCCCCCCGACCCCCAAAGAGCGCAATTCGTGCCAGGAAAGTTGAGGAGCTAAAATCTGGGTTGAAGGCCCAGCAATCGTTTTTCACAAAACATGCTGCTCAAAATAAGACTGCTATTGAAGCATCATTACATGTAAGTTACCTTTTGGCTAAACACAAGAAGCCTTTTACAGATGGCGATTTATTCAAGGAAGCAATGGCCATTACTGCAGAGACTGTTTTTAATAACTTTAAAAACAAAAACGGCATCACAACCGCAATACATAATATACCGCTTGGCCCTGCAACAGTGACAAGGAGGGTAGAGTCACTGTCAGAGTTCGTGGATCGACTTGTCACTCTGTGAATAGTTTTCACTACAGTTCGGTGAATCCATGGATGTAATGCAAAAAGCTCAGCTTGTTGTATTTGTCAGAATGGCTTTCCAGGATTTTACAACAAAGGAGGACTTCCTCACTCTTTTGCAATTAAAGGAGAGAATGAGAGGTGAGGATATTTACAATGAGTTTTAAAAATATGTCCGTGAAAATGACATCCCCATTCATAAACTGGTGGCAAGTATTACTGATGGGGCCCCAGCACTGCGCGTTGTGCGCGTTGGCTTTATAGCACTAAAAGTCAGTACCTACTTCGGGTCAACTTATCAATGTGAAATTGCTTTTTCACAGATGAAAATTATTAAATCTAAGTACAGGAGCTGTCTTACTGACAGACACCTCACAGACTGTCTCAAACTGGCTGGCTGTAGTTATGAGCCACATTTCAGGGAACTAGCAGAAAGTATTCAGCCCCAGTCATCACACTGAGTGTAACAGTCAATTTTTATTCATTTATTTTTCGTGTTGAAATAAAATTAAATCATGAAACTTGGAATTAAAGGTGTGAAATATTGTAATATTCTTAATGAAAGACAGCTATGGCCTGTTTGATATGCTAGTTACAGTGTTTTCTTGTTTGAATTAATTTGAAAGTTTGACAAAAGTATTTTGTGTAATTCAAATACAATTAGCCCAAATAAAAGGCCTCAAATTGGAAGTACAATCTGAGCTGTTTTTTCTCTAAACGATTTAGTAGGTAGACCTTGCCTTTCACTAAGGTCGAGGTAGGGGATCTTGGGCTTAAAAAGGTTGGTGACCACTAATGTGGACCAATACTACAGAGGTGTAGAGTACAGCAGTCCATCCAGTACTGGGGTAATCCTCAATACCACAATGTAGTCCATCTAGTAATTTGTTGATTTTCCCAGTAATAAGAAAAATTAAGAAAACAAGTCCACAAAGTGAACCAAACAAAAAACAAGAATTAAAAACTCTTCTCCTGTTATGCTGCAGATTGGAGTCAGTGCAGGGCAAATAAATTAGACAGGATGCACCCAGACCCAAAGACCCTGGACAGACTGACTTCCAGCAGGAAGTTTCCCCATTGGAAGTTAGAATGATTAATATTTATTTTCCAGTTAATCTGACTGAATTCTAAATGTCATAATGAGTACATGAACATTTTTTATATGGTATAGAGAGGAGCTACAGGGAGATGGTAAAGCTGAGTTGAAGTCCACAGGTAGTTGTCAGGTTACTGTCAGGTGAGGAAAGGGAATAGACAGTGCAGAGTGCCCCTGTGGACATTCCCTGAATAATAATTACACCGCTTTGGATACTGTTGGGGGACGTACGATCTACCAGGGGAGCTGCAGCAGCCAGGGCTTCTGAAGCGCAAAGGTTCAAATTCAAAGCGGGAGGAGAAGATGGCAGCGTGACGCAGCTCGCAGCGGCCACTCCGGTGAATGATATCTTATCTGTCAAGTAGGGGACTGTGCACAATCCTGATTTGATGGAGACAGACGTGAGAGCACGGAGGAACAGCTGTGAAACTTCTGAAATGCCTGCTTCGCTGCTGCTGCTACTGTGTGTCCAGAATCTCTGGAGGGGAAGGCCCCGAGTCCTCAGCTTTGCTTTTTGGTCAGTGACTGGGATGGGGGTCGAAGCGCTCGGCAGAGATGGTGCTCGGTGCTCAGTGTCGGAGGGCTGGTCAGAGGCTCGAAGTTTTCGGAGGGACCCAGAGTCGGCTGCGGTTGGGTGCTTCCAATGCATCAGCAAGTTTGTGACGCTTGGAGTTCATGGCAGGGAGAGTTTCTCCCTTCTACCATCTGCGTGAGATGATGGAGCAATCAGGACTTCAGACTTTTACCGTACCCATGGTCTGCTCTTTATCAAATTACGGTATTGCTTTGCACTGTTGTAACCATATGTTATAGTTATGTGGTTTTGTCAGTTTTAGTCTTGGTTTGTCCCGTGTTTCTGTATTATCTCTCTGGAGGAACGTTGTATCATTTTTTAATGCATGCATTTCTAAATGATAATAAACGAGGACTGGTATCTGTTAGTCTTGCGAGACCATGGATCTGCGCCTGGAAAGTCTTCACTCTCCAGGGCGCAGGCCTGGGCAAGGTTGTATGGAAGATCAGCAGTTGCCCATGCTGAAAGTCTCCCCTCTCCACGACACCAATGTTGTCCAAGGGAAGGGCATTAGTACCCATACAGCTTGGCACCAGTGTCGTCGAAGAGCAATGTGTGATTAAGTGCCTTGCTCAAGGACATAACACGTTCCCTCGGCTGGGGCTCGAACTCACGACCTTCAGGTAGCTAGTCCAATGCCTTAACCACTTGGCCACGTGCCCACACAAACGAGGACTGAGTGTCCTCATAATCTAATTAAAGTTCATATATGTCACCATATACAACCCTGAGATTCATTTTCTTGTGGACATACTCAATAAATCCATAATAGAATAATTACTATAATAGATACGATAAAAGAACGCACCAAACTGGGCATTCAATTAGTCTACAAAAGACAAACTGTGCAAATACAAAAAGGAAGAAATAATAATAAATAAGCATTAAATTTTGAGAACATGAGATGAAGAGTCACTGGTTGTGGGAACATTTCAGTGATGGGGCAAGTGATGTTATCCCCAAGAGCCTGATGGTTGAGGAGTAATAACTGTTCCTGAACCTGGTGGTGTGAGTCCTGAGGCTCCCTGTACCAGCTTCCTGATGGCAGCATCAGAAGAGAGCACATCTTGGTTTGTGGGGGACCCTGATGATGGCAGCTGCTTTCCTGCGACAATGCTTTGTGCAGATGTGCTCAATGTCAGGAGGGCTTTACCTGTGATGCTCTGGGCCATATCCACTGCTTTTTGCAGGATTTTCATAGAACTCTGGCTTCTTTCTCCTGACCCAAACTCCAAAAAGAAATGTTGTTCTTGTTATGTTTTAGTGTTGATATTATGCACCTTAAAGTGGGTGAAGGTCAGCTATCATGGAAGATAGTGGATTTCAAGCCAGGTTAAGGCATCAAGATATGAGGCTACCTCTTCAAGCACAATGTTGGCTAATGTGCAGTCACTAGAGGAGAAGAAGATAGAAGAGAACCTAAGGGCAAGATTGCTGTATTGGAGGGAAATGAAGGGTTGCTTCCTTCTGTTTCACTGAGCCATGGCTCATTCCGGACATGGCGATCCAGCCCTTGGGATTCTGAATCCACCGGATGGACCACCGACTGCTGATTTGAAGAAGACAAGAGGTGGATGACTGTGTTTCATGATCAACACTTTGTGATGCTCGGACGTAGTGGTCTTGTTGCACTCTTGTTATCCTGACCTGGAACAGCAAATGATTAAATGCCGATGGTACTACTCTTCTGTGATCATGACCACAGTTTACATCCCACCCATGACAAATGTTATCAAGCACTTCATATATTGAGAGCCATTACTAGCAAACAAGAAACATCTGTTGGGTCACAGCCTAACCCAACACCTTGCACATTGTTGCCAGGGACTTCAGTCAGGCTAGTTTGATAAAAATTTCTGCCCAATTATCATCAGTACCAGCTGCCTCTTCAGGGGTCCCAACAACTCGACCACTGCTACACTACCAGCAGGAACTGCCGACTGTTGACTGCATTTCAGGAGTCTGAACAACTGGATATAGGCAGAGGCTAAAGACTAAAGCACCAGAGATAAGATCAACAAGGAGGTGGTTGCGGGAGGCAGAGGAGCGAATACAGGTGAATACATGGTGCTTGGAGTCAGTGGACTGGACAGTGTTCAGGGACTCATCAGAGATTCTGAATGAATACAGCACAGTTCCTGGACTGTATAAAGACTCGTGGACAATGAATGTGTCCCCACAGAATCACTCAGTCTTCCTCAAACAGAAGCCCTGGATGGACCAACGGATCTCCAGTCTGCTGATGGCTAGGTTGGTGGCTTTCAGGTCTGGTGATGAAGGAAAGTACCAGAGGTCAGGGTATGACCTCCAGAAAGCTATCTCACATATGAAGTGGCAAATCCAGACCAAACTTGAATCACAGAACATGTTCAACAGCTGTGGTAGGGCTTGAATGCTATCACCTCCTACAAAGTAAAACCAAGCTACATATGTGACAATAAGTTTCTGCTCCCAGATGATCTCAATGCTTTTTATGTTTCTTTAACCAACCAAACATGGAGACACCTTTATAAACTCCCACAGCCCACAACAACCCTATGATTTCAGTCTCTGAGGCCAAAGTCAGAGCATCCTTAAGGAGGATGAATCCAGGGAATGTATTTGGCCAGGATGGTGTACCTAGCTGAGTACTGAAGATCTGTGCTAATCAACTGGCCACAATGTTCAGTGACATATTCAACCTCTTGTTTTGGCAGTGTCAGGTACCTACCTGCTTCAAACAGGTTGCAATCATACTGGTGCCCAAGAAGAACATGGTAGCCTGCCTCAGTGACTATTGTCCAATAGAACTTACATCCACTGTGATGAAGGCTTTGAGAGGATGGTTATGAAACACATAACTCCTACCTGAGACGCAACTTGGATCCACTCCAATTTGTCAACCATCACAACTGGCCAACAGCAGACGCCATTTCATTGGCTCTTCACTCAGCTCTGGAGCATCCCAACAGCAAAGATACATGTTTCAGAATGCTCTTCATTGACTACAGCTAAGAATTTAACAGTTGAAACATCAATAACCTCCAAGACCTCAGCCTCGATACCTCCTAGTTTAACTGGATCCTGGATTTCCTCACTTGCAGATTCCAGTCTCTTTGGATTGGCAGCAATAATCCTTCCACAATCGCCATCAACACAGGTCCACTCAAGGCTGTGTGCTTGGCCCCCAGCTCCACTCACTTTCTACTTATGACTGTGAGGCTGTGCAGTTCCAATGCCATATTCACGTATGCTGACGACACCGCTGTTGTTGGCCAAATCAATGGTGGTGATGAATCAGCACATAGAAGAGAGATTGAAAATCTAGTTGAATGGTGCCACAACAACTCTCTCTCTCTCAGTGTCAGTAAAACCAAAGAGCTCGTTAGTGATTAAAGAAGAAGCAAACCAGAGGTCCATGAGTTAGACCTCATCAAAGGATCAGAGCTGGAGAGGGTCAGTAACCTTAAATTCTTTGTCATTATCATTTCAGAGGATCTGTCCTGGACCAGGCACATAAGGGCCATTACAAAGAAGGCATAGCAGCACCTCTACTTTCTGAGATGTTCATGCAGATTTGGCATGGCATGTAAAACATTAACTAACTTCTATGGCTGCACAGTAGAGAGTATCCTGACTGGTTGCATGACCACAATACGGAAAACTCATTTCCCATGAACTGAAAAGCCTACCAAATGTAGTGGATGCAGCCCAGTCCATCACAGGAAAGGCCTCCCCACCATTGAGCATACCTTCAAGGAGCGCTACCGCAAGCAAGTAGCATCCATCGTCAAGGACCCCAACCATTCAGGCCATGCTGTCTTCTCACTGCTGCCATCAAGAAGGAGGTACAGAAGCTACACCATGTGACCAGGTCCCACACCACCAAGTTCAGGAACAGTTATTAGCATTTAACCATCAGGCTCCTGTACCAGTATTAATAGCTTCACTCAGCTCCACACTGAGCCAATTCCACAGCGATGGGCTCACTTTCGAGGAATGTACAATTTGTGTTTTCAAAGGTAAGTGCGTATGTATTTATTTATTTTTGTTTCTTTATTTCATTGCTTGTTTATTTGTTACTTGTTATATATTTACAGTTTGTCTCCTTTTGCACATTCATTGTTGGTCCTTCTTTGTGTGTAGATTTTCATTGAGTCTATTGTGTAATTTGTAACTACTCAGAAAGCCCACAGGAAAATGAAACTCAGGGTATTGTATGTGACAAATACATCGTTTGGTAATAAATTTACTTTGAGCTTTGAGTGAAATACTAGAACCCTTAAACCCAGCCTCTGGCAAAGTAGTTGTTCCCATTCATTCTGACTGCATCACACAATAAACTAACATTGAAACATGGGAAGGCATTGAAAGAATGATTAAATGCACCATTAAACTAGAACATTGTGTAAAACTATTTTTTTAAACACAAATTCTTCACATTACATTAGGTGGATGATCATACTACCAAGATTTTAGTCGATCAATTTCTCTGACTATCCCCACTATTTCACTCCATTGTCAAGTGTTAGGGGTAAGCTAACAATTTTCTGCACTACTGGTTTGTATTCCAAATGGTTTAATGGAGCCCTTGGTCCAGTTTTTGCATGGGAAGATAAGATGGCAGGATACACCGAAGCAGAATGTAAGATAAAATGGAATTGCTTTCATCCCTGGTCAACTGGAACTGACAACTCCAATATTTATTTTGAGATTTTAGTCCCATAAACTACTTTATTTACCCAGATTTCCTATTTGCCCTCCTTCAGACCATAGCACATAATTCGTGCTTTGACACAGATGATACCTAACAACAAAAAGTAGTTCTGAAATTTTGGAGCCCTTTTGAGTCCAATTATATTTCAGATAGGCTTCGGCAAGTTGGAAAACAGGGTAGACAAGTCTTTAAGAAATTCTACTGTTGATGATAGTAAAACTTGGGGTTACGTTGATATCCACTCCCCGAATAGATAATATTGCACATGAAGACAAGCCTTCAATTATTATGTATTCAGTTTGTTGGTATTGTCATCAACAAGCGTTTCACAATTTTCACAATATTTTAGAAAGTATGAGTAAGGGCCACTAGTTCTGGTTGTTCTGACACAGCTACCACTGTTCTTGGTGATTGCCAGCAGATTCATCATTTTGGTAACTGATCTTATGGGATCATTACTACCTCCTCATGCACCGAGCCCTGTGGTCTCACCCCTGGAGTGTGGGGCGTCACACCACCCTGATCCTGATTGCTGTGGGCTCCACTTGAAAAAATGCAGCTTTCCAAATCGAATTTGATGATCCCCATATTCGTAATCCTGCAATCACAATTTGAGCTGGTGCTTTAGCACAAATGCAAGCTATCAGGTAAGTTGTCACTTTTACTAATCAGAATGCTACTGAAACAACAGATGAGTGATGCACCTTGTTTCACTAGTTTCCTTTCGAGACCCGTGCCAAGCCTTGTTCCAGCTGAAACACGATTTAAGCCATGCACATCGGTTGCAAATTTGACTCTGCAGCAGTAAGTGCCGTTTCCACATGCACCACTGGTTAGGCCTCCAAGATCTATGTTGCTTGAGTATTGGAGAAGATATGTTGGTCCAGGATACACTTCACTCATTCCCTCCTTCCAGTTTTCCTGAGCCATGGAGTGTTTATTTCCACCATCAGCTTCCTGACCACATACTTTTGTCCAGATATATTGGTGTTAGACCAGCTATACTCTGATTTGTGCCTCTCTCTGCCTGAGAGGGCACAGTCCTGATGAGGTGCCTAAGGCCCCACAGCATTCTCCCATCTGTAGATCCGCGGCATCCAGCCAAGGCAGAGGAATTTCGCAAACAAGTTAGCGTCATGTTGAGCCAAAACAGTGAACGTGGCTTTCCGCAGTGAGTTGTTGGTCACAGTCCCCTTCCGCAAAAAGCCAACCAGGCAGGGTCACCATCTGTGAACTTGGACTGTGGCACCAAGGCTGATAGCAGAGACCACGATGTTGTTCACTGTGGCAATGATGGGAGAGTGCTGGGACTGGACCACAGGAAGAGCCAGCAGTCTGAGAATTAATGAGGCGGTGTAGGCCCAAAGTCCTGACTAACTGACTAATTCTGGCATTTTGTTTTCACTGACAGTGTTCTGAGAACTCAGTTCCAGTCTGGTGGGGAGAATTATTCAATGGGGGAAGAGAGGGAGCAAGCTGTTCATTGTTTTGTGGTCATGGTGATATGTAACACAAGGGTCTCCTGGATACCACTGGGCAAGGCTATACTATCCCAGTGGAGCTTGTTTGCTGATCCACTGCAGCATTTAAGGCAGGTGGTTGGGAATGCTGATACAAACCAGTTCTCAAGTGTTGTTACAATCGTCACAGAGCTGGGGTAATGAAACAGTCACGCCGAGTACAATTCCAACCAAAGGCTGAAGTCTCTTCCTTCAGGAGTGAAGGGCTCATCAGATGGTGGAATATGATATGACCATAATATGGTGGAATTCTTCTTTAAGATGGAGAGTGACATAGTTAATTCAGAAACAAATGTTCTGAACTTAAAGAAGGGTAACTTTGAAGGTATGAGACATGAATTAGCTAAGATAGACTGGCAAATGACACTTAAAGGGTTGACGGTGGATATGCAATGGCAAGCATTTAAAGATCGCATGGATGAACTACAACAATTGTTCATCCCAGTTTGGCAAAAGAATAAATCAAGGAAGGTAGTGCACCCGTGGCTGACAAGGGAAATTAGGGATAGTATCAATTCCAAAGAAGAAGCATACAAATTTGCCAGAAAAAGTGGCTCACCTGAGGACTGGGAGAAATTCAGAGTTCAGCAGAGGAGGACAAAGGGCCTAATTAGGAAGGGGGAAAAAGATTATGAGAGAAAACTGGCAGGGAACATAAAAACTGACTGTAAAAGCTTTTATAGATATGTGAAAAGAAAAAGATTGATTAAGACAAATGTAGGTCCCCTACAGACAGAAACAGGTGAATTGATTATGGGGAGCAAGGACATGGCAGACCAATTGAATAATTACTTTGGTTCTGTCTTCACTAAGGAGGACATAAATAATCTTCCGGAAATAGTAGGGGACAGAGGGTCCAGTGAGATGGAGGAACTGAGGGAAATACATGTTAGTAAGGAAGTGGTGTTAGGTAAACTGAAGGGATTAAAGGCAGATAAATTCCCAGGGCCAGATGGTCTGCATCCTAGTGTGCTTAAGAAAGTAGCCCAAGAAATAGTGGATTTATTAGTGATAATTTTTCAAAACTCTTTAGATTCTGGACTGGTTCCTGAGGATTGGAGGGTGGCTAATGTAACCTCACTTTTTAAAAAAGGAGGGAGAGAGAAACCGGGGAATTATAGACCGGTTAGCCTAACATCGGTGGTGGGGAAACTGCTGGAGTCAGTTATCAAAGATGTGATAACAGCACATTTGGAAAGCGGTGAAATCATCGGACAAAGTCAGCATGGATTTGTGAAAGGAAAATCATGTCTGACGAATCTCATAGAATTTTTTGAGGATGTAACTAGTAGAGTGGATAGGGGAGAACCAGTGGATGTGGTATATTTGGATCTTCAGAAGGCTGTTGACAAGGTCCCACACAGGAGATTAGTATGCAAACTTAAAGCACATGGTATTGGGGGTAAGGTATTGATGTGGATAGAGAATTGGTTGGCAGACAGGAAGCAAAGAGTGGGAATAAACGGGACCTTTTCAGAATGGCAGGCAGTGACTAGTGGGGTACCGCAAGGCTCAGTGCTGGGACTCCAGTTGTTTACAGTATATATTAATGACTTGGATGAGGGAATTAAATGCAGCATCTCCAAGTTTGCGGATGACACAAAGCTGGGCGGCAGTGTTAGCTGTGAGGAGGATGCTAAGAGGATGCAGGGTGACTTGGATAGGTTAGGTGAGTCGGCAAATTCATGGCAGATGCAAGTTAATGTGTATAAATGTGAAGTTATCCACTTTGGTGGCAAAAACAGGAAAAAAGATTATTATCTGAATGGTGGCCGATTTGGAAAAGGGGAGGTGCAACGAGACCTGGGTGTCATTATACACCCGTCATTGAAAGTGGGCATGCAGGTACAGCAGGCGGTGAAAAAGGCGAATGGTATGCTGGCATTTATAGCAAGAGGATTCGAGTACAGGAGCAGGGAGGTACTACTGCAGTTGTACAAGGCCTTGGTGAGACCACACCTGGAGTATTGTGTGCAGTTTTGGTCCCCTAATCTGAGGAAAGACATCCTTGCCATAGGGGGAGTACAAAGAAGGTTTACCAGATTGATTTCTGGGATGGCAGGACTTTCATATGATGAAAGACTGGATCAACTAGGCTTATACTCGTTGGAATTTAGAAGATTGAGGGGGGATCTGATTGAAACATATAAAATCCTGAAGGGATTGGACAGGGTAGATGCAGGAAGATTGTTCCCGACGTTGGGGAAGTCCCGAACGAGGGGTCACAGTCTGAGGATAAAGGGGAAGCCTTTTAGGACCGAGATTAGGAAAAACTTCTTCACACAGAGAGTGGTGAATCTGTGGAATTCTCTGCCACAGGAAACAGTTGAGGCCAGTTCATTGGCTATATTTAAGAGGGAGTTAGATATGGCCCTTGTGGCTAAAGGGATCGGGGGTATAGAGGGATGGCTGGTACAGGGTTCTGAGGTGGATGATCAGCCATGATCATACTGAATGGCGGTGCAGGCTCGAAGGGCCGAATGGCCTACTCCTGCACCTATTTTCTATGTTTCTATGTTTCTATGGTGATAAGGCCCTACAGTTATGGCCTCTTCCTCTGTATTGGTTCCCTTCCTGTTTACCCTGTATTCCTCAGACTCTGGATACAACACTGAGTCATGTCATCTGCAGAAATTCTTTGATGACTCAGTAATAGTTGTGTGTATAAAGGGAGGATGGGAGGATGAATACAGGGCCCAGGTGGAGGATTTTGTCAAATGGTGCAAGATGAATCATCTGCAGCTCAACATCAGTAAGACAAAGGAGATGGTGATGGACTTTAGGAGGACCAAGCCGACATTGCTCCCTGTTACTGTTAATGATGAGGACCTACAAGTACCTGGGGGTGCACCTGGATGACAGACTTGAGTGGAGCACCAAGACAGAGGCTGTGTGCAAGAAGGGTCAGAGTTGCCTCTACTTTAGGAGACTGAGGTGCTTTGGAGTATGCAAGCCTCTCCTTCACATGTTCTACTAGCTGTTGTTACCAATACAGTCTTCTATGTGGTGGTGTGCTGGGATAATGGGATCAACATGGGTGATGCCAGCAGGCTCAATAAACTGATTAGAAAGCCTGGCTCTGTTACAGGAGTCAAACTGGACACCCTGGAGCCTGTGGTAGAACAAAGGACCCCACGGAAAATCGTGGCAATTCTGGACAATGTTTGTCACCCTCTGCATGCCACCTTGGCTGAACAGAGGAGCACTTTCAGTCGTAGACTAAGACAACTGTACTGCTCCAAAGAGCGCTATGTGAGGTCATTCTTACCCTCGGCCATTAGGCTGTATAACGAGTCAACCTATCACCGAGGAAGTGGTGACCCGTCTTGTGTGTGGTAACTTATTTTTTTATCCGTTCTACTTCACTAATATTTATATCTGTGCACTTGTAATGCTACTATGACAGTAATTTCCTTTGATATCAATAAAGTATCTATTTATCTATCTAACAATGTGTTGAATTTCTAAGCAAAACCATGGGGATTTTTCATGAGGCCATTAATAGCAAGGAAACCCCAATGAAAATCAATGCTGCTCACCCCCTCCCCACCCCCCCGGGGTTTCACACAAGCCAGCTGTCCTGTCACCTGCTTTTTCATCAGCCAAAACATCCTTTACAATCTTTACAATTCAGCCGTTAAATCCACTCAGTCCTGCTGAAGGGTCTCGGCCTGAAATGTCAACTGTACTCTTTTCCACGGATGCTACCTGGCCTCCTGAGTTCCTCCAGCATTTTGTATGTCTCGATGTTCCTCACTGACTAGGAAGCTGTGGAACATGTGTTCAGTGTCTGCCATCACCTGCAACAGCCTCAGTTGTGAAGCGCATGAGGACCTGAGCAGACTGTTAGTGAAGTCTGGACCCTGCAAGAACACATTATTCAGTGATATGCTTTTGAACCGTGTGCTTCCATCAAAGATCATTCATATTTGTGCCGGTTTCTGAGGGTGGTAAACACCGAAGTTCACCAATCCCAGTTTTCTTTGTTGGGATCTAGTGGAGGAGGTAGCTCAGAATGATTGTTCTCGAAGTCTTTCCATGAACTCCACATAATAGTTTTTCATTTCTGGTTCCCTTTGCAATGTGTGACTGAGGGACGTAAGTCAACTGAGAACCTGCTTTCTGTTGTTTGGTGCGGGTTGTCGTGGAGAGTGAAGAGAAAGGGGAACTACAGAAACATGAGGGTGGAGCTCGCCAAGGTTGACTGGAAGGGGATACTTGCAGGGTTGATGGCAGAGTTGCAGGGGTTGGAGTTTTTTTGGGAGTAATTTGGAAAGCACAGGATAGATACATCCCAAAGATGAATGTATTCTAAAGGGAGAATGAGACAACCATGGCTGACAAGCCAAGTCAAAGACGGCATAAAAGCAAGAGAGGGCATAAAATATAACAGAAATTATTGAGAAGTTAGGAGATTGGGAAGCTTTTAAAAACCAACAGAATGCAACAAAAATAAGTAATAAGGATAAGAAATTGCCTGACAGAGAGGAGGAAAAGATTGGGAATAAAGGGGACCTTTTCTGCTTGGCTGCTGATGACTAGTAATGTTCCACCAGGATCGGTGTTGGGACCACTTATTTTCACGGCAGTGATGGCTTTGTGGCCGAGTTTGCAGACAATACAAAGATAGGTGGAGGGGCAGATAGTGTGGAGGAAGCAGGGGGTCTGCAGAAGGACAGAGACAGATTAGAGCAATTGATAAAAAATGACAGAGAGACTATAATATCGGGAAGTGCACAGTTATCAACGTCGTTAGAAGAAATGAAGACAAAGACTATTTTTTAAACAGAGAGACAATTCAGAAATCAGAGGCAGAAAGGGACTTGGGAGTTCCTGTGCAGGATTACCTGAATGCTGACTTGCAGGTTGAGTCAGTGGTAAGGAAGGCAAATGCAATGTTAGAATTTATCTCGAGAGGACCAGCATATAAAAGAAATGACATAATGCTGAAGCTTTCTCAGGAATTGGTCAGAGTGACTGGAGTATTGTCAGCAGTTTTCAGCCCCTTATCTAGGTAAGTTTGTGTTGGCAACAGAGAGAGTCCAGAAGAGTTTCACAAGAATGATCCCAGGAATAAAATGATTAACGTATGAGCAGTGTTTGATAGCTCTGAGCCTGTACTCGCTGGAGTTTAGAAGAATGAGGGGGCATCTCATTGAAACTTATTGAATATTGAAAGGCCCAACTAGAGTGGATGTGGAGATAGTGTTTCCTAACAGGGAAGTCTAGGATCAGAGGGCACAGCCTCAGGGTAGAAGGATATCCCTTTAGAATGAGATAGGAGGAATTTATTTAGCCAGAATCTTTGGAATTGCCACAGACGCCTGTGGAGGTTGATAGGTTCTTGATAAGTCAGGGCATCAAAGGCTATGGGGAGAGGACAGGAGGATGGGGATGAGAGGGATAATAAATCAGCCATGGTGGAATAGTAGAGCAGACTCAATTGTACAAATGGCCTAATTCTCCTCCTGTGTCTTATGGTCTAATGTAAAGTCTTACATTTCAGTAGTGACAGTGGGAAGTGAGAAACTGAAGAGAACAGGGATAAGGAGGTTCAGGAGCAGAGGGATCTGGAGGCAAGTTTCCATTCAGAAGATGGGCTGAGAAAGTGGTTGAATAGCAAATGATGTCCTGGGCTTCGTAATGAGTGGATCAGCAGAGAGTCACCACACTCCAGCTCCATCGTTCCACAGAGTCCTAGTGTAGAGAGTGAACTGTGAGGGCCCTTTGTTCAATACAGGGCCTGCCCCCACAGAGTCTGTGTGCAGCTCCGTCTACAATATGGACGTAAAGGCTTGAGAGAGGGTGCTGAAGAAGTAAAGGAATCTAGTTACTTGGTTACAAAAGGAGGAGGGTTTGAGGGGAGAGGGCTGGTTGAGGAATAAGCTTGGGGCAGATGCGGAGAGGACAAGTATCCGGAGAGGTGTGGTTCAGGGGAGGGTGGGTGCCAAGCTGCATGAGGTAGTGGGAATGGTGGGATGGGTGGGGAAGAAGGTGGAATGGATTGAGGGGAATGGTTGGAGAGAGCTGTTTTGGGGGATGGTGGGGAAGCTGTGTATGAAGAGGAGAGAGAGGGGTGGTGGGCTTAGGGAGAGGTAATGGGGGTGCCATTGATAACCTTCTTTCTTCATGTCCCTCCAGCAAGGTATCCCAGGGGAACCAGGATCTCAAGGTGCTCCCGGTAACCCGGGTGAGCCTGGAGCTCAGGGCTGGGCCGAACTGCCTGAGTCCCGAGGCCCCAATGGAGTGCCAGGAATTCCGGGAGCAACTGGGCGACAGGGACCCCTGCTGCATTCACCAGCAACTTTGATATGTGTCCCCTGTAAGTATTTCTGCTGCCTGTGGAAACCCTCGTCAGAAAAAGGGGTGGAACTGGGCAGGGAATGGGCACAGAAACCAGCACAGCCCACAGTCGGGCAGCTCCCTTGTGCCTGACCTCCTCCACCGTCCTGTGAGGGACAGGGCACTGAGGGTGCTGCTGCTGCAAAGAATTCCCACCTCTCAATTCACACGGAGCCCTGGTAACTTTTCGGAAGGTTCACAGTGGTTTATTTTCTGCCCATTCTCCTCTGTACAGTAAGCCCACAGCGGCATTAACTGACAGTTAATGAGCCACAGGCACTTGACACGGAATGAACCCAGACCTTATCCGGATGGGAAGTAGTTGATGGGATGGATCATGCAATGGAATCCTTACACTCCACCTGCTGAAGTCCAGGCCACAGTGTTAACAGGTCGTTCAACTTGTGTAAGAGCCTGAGATAAAACACTCTCTCATTTGGACCATCCACTTGTTTATCCCAATATTACTGCTGAGCTATGAAAATGGCTGGTCTACTTTATGCATCATCTCTATAAGTTTGAGAGAAGTTTATTATACTGCGTTCAAAGTTCCTGAATTGCTGAAAGTAGCTGCATGGACACCATCTGCCAGACGGTGGCAGTGCTGAGCAGTTATTAGTGTCTCACTCAGGAGCCCAAACTGAAACAAACCCTTCAGGATTTAAAGCAGAAACTGCTGGGCATTTGCAGTGAGTCATGTGCCAAAAGTAGCTCTAAAAGAGAAAAAAAATACTTCCATAAAATTGATAGGGAGAGGAGCATCAGTGGAAAGAAAAACCGAGTTAACATTTCAGTGTAATCACTTGTTCAGATGTCATTCCACTGCAGATGCTGCCTGACCTGTGAATTATTTACAGCATTTCCTATGTAACTTCAGATTTGCTCATCTGCAGTTCTTTGTTTTGTGTTACCACATCCCCATGACAGCAGTACCACTGCTGAATACCCCACCAGCACCAGCTATGAGTGAGAGGTCAATGTCAATAGATCAGGGGTCAGAAGCGAGGAATACTGCCATGAGTGACTCAGTCCCCAATGCCCTACAGTTTTTCTATTGTCTACAAGGCACAAGTCAGGAGTGTGATGGAGTCCTGAATGGAGATTTTAGGGAGCTCGGTAGGAAGTTGAGAATCCAGCATAGTCATCTCTGGATTGCTGCCTGTACACATGCCAGTGAGGGTAGGAATAGGATGGATTGTCAGGTGAATACATGGCTGAGGAACTGGTACACAGGGCAGGGATTCAGATGTAGGGACCTTTGGGATCTCTTCTGGGGAAGGTGTGACCTGAGGGGTTGCAATATCCTTGTGGGCAGTTTGGCTAGAGTTGTTTGGGTGGTTTAAAGCTAATTTAGCAGGGGGGAGGAATCCGGAGGGATAATGCTGAAGATGAGGTAGCTGGTTGACAACAGAGGAAATGTGCAGTGAGACTCCTAGCAAGGAGAGGCTGATGACAGGGCAAAATTGCAGTCAACAGGATGAGTTGCAATGTAAAAGGCGTACAGATTTGATAAGGGTGAATAGTGGACAGAGGGTGTTATTTGACTGTGCGCAGTATATGGAACAAGGCAGATAAACTTGTAGCACAGTTACAGATTGGCAGGTATGATGTTGTAGGCATCACTGAATCATGGCTGAAAGAAGATTATAGCTGGGAGCTGAATGTCCAAGGATGGAAATTGTATCAAAAGGACAAGCAGGAAGGCAGAGGGGGTGGCGTTACTCTGTTGGTGAAAAATTATATCAAATCATTAAAAAAGGTGACATAGTATCACTGGAGAGAGACTAAAGGAACTGCAAGGATAAAAATTCCCTGATGGGAGTTATATACAATCCTTCAAACAGTAGTAAGGATGTGGTCTACAACTTACAACGGGAGTTGAAAATGCATGCCAAAAGGGCAATGTTACAATAGTCATGGTCGATTTCAATCTGCAGGTAGATTGGGAAAATGGCAACAACAATTGGGTGCTGGATTCCAAGAGGGGGAATTTCTAATGTGCCTACAAGATGGTTTTTTTAGAGAAGCTCATAGTTGAGCCCACTGGGGGATCAGCTGTTCTGGATTCAGTGTTGTGCGATGAACCAGAATTAATTAGAGATCGTAAGGTTAAAAAAAAGCCCTTAGGGGCAAGTGATCATAATACGATCAAATTCACCCTGAAGTTTCAGAAGATGAAGCTAAAGTCAGGTGTATCACTATTACAGTAGAGTGAAGAGAATTACAGAGGCATGAGAGAGGAGTTGGCCAGAATTTATTGGAAAAGAACACTGGCAGGGATGATGGCAGAACTGCAATGGCTGGAATTTCTGGAAGCAATTCGGAAGGCACAGGATATACAATGCCTATAAAAAGTATTTTTATGTTTTTGGAAGTATTTGGAAGTTTTCATCTTTTATTATTTTACAACATTAAATCATAGTGGATTTAATTCAGCTTTTTTGACACCAATCTACAGAAAAGACTCTTTTGTGTCAAAGTGAAAACAGATCTCTACAAAGTGAACTAACTTACAAATACAAATATAAAATCACTGATTGCATACGTATTCACCCCCTTCATCAGTATTTAGTAGGTGGCAGCAACAACAGCCTCGAGTCTCTATCAGCTTTGAACACTGCAATTTTTTCCCATTCTTTACAAAACTGCTCAAACTCTGTCAGATTGCATGGGGTTTACGAGTGAACAGCACTTTTCAAGTCCAGCCACAAATTCTCAATTGGATTGAGGTCTGGACTCTGACTTGGCCACTCCAGGATATTAATTTTGTTTTTTATTTAAACCATTCCTGTGTAGCTTTGGCTTTATGCTGGGGCTCACTGTCTTTCTGGAAAACAAATCTCCCAAGTTGCAGTTCTCTTGCAGACTGCGTCAAGTTTTTCTCCAGGATTTCCCTGTATTTTGCTGCATTAATTTTACCCTCTACCTTCACAAACCTTCCAGGGCCTGGTGCAGTCAAGCATCCCCAAAGCATTATGCAGCCACCACCATGCTTCATGGTAGGGATGCTGTGTCTTTAATGATGTGCAGTGTTTGGTTTACGCCAAACATAGTGTTTAGTCTGGTGGCCAGAAAGCTCAATTCTGGTTTCTTCAGACCATAGAGCCTTCTTCCAGCTAATTTCAGAGTCCCACATGCTTTCTGGCAAGCTCTAGCAAGATTTCATGTGAATTTTTTTTCAACAGTGGCTTTCTCTTTTCCACTCTCCCATAAAGCTGCAACTGGTGAAGCACCCGGGCAACAGTTGTTGAATGTGTGGTCTCTCCCAACTCAGCTACTGAAGCTTGTAACTCCTCCACAGTTGTCACAGGTCTCTTGGTGGCCTTCCTCACCAGTCCCTTTCTTGCATGGTCATTCCATTTTTGAGGGCGGCCTGTTCTAGTCAGATTTACAGCTGTGCCATATTCTTTCCATTTCTTGATGATTAACTTCATTGTACTCTAAGGGATATTCAGTGACTTGGAAATTTTCTTGTATCCATCTCCTGACTTGTGCTTTTCAATAATCTTTTCGTAGAGTTGCCTGGAGGGTTCTTTTGTCTTCACGATGTAGTTTTTGCCAGGATACTACCTCACCAGTAGTTGGACCTTCCAAATATAGGTGTTTCTAACTGCAGTCAATTGAAATATCAAGACTACACACGGTACTCTCCATCTAATTAATTATGTGACTTCTAAAACCAGTTGTTGCACTAGTGATGATCATATTAAAAAGAAATGATACTCACACAATCAATTATCTTGTACTTTATATTGGTATTTAATTTAGATCACTTTGTAGAGATCTGTTTTCACTTTGACACAAAAGAGTCTTTTTCTGTTGATCATGTCAAAAAAGCCAAATTAAATCCACTGTGATTCAGTGTTGTAAAACAATAGAAACATAGAAACATAGAAAATAGGTGCAGGAGTAGGCCATTCGGCCCTTCGAGCCTGCACCGCCATTTATTATGATCAAAGCAGAACCCCGCCCCAGCCTTCCCTCCATACCCCATGATCCCCATAGCCACAAGGGCCATATCTAACTCCCTCTTAAATATAGCCAATGAACTGGCCTCAACTGTTTCCTGTGGCAGAGAATTCCACAGATTCACCACTCTCTGTGTGAAGAAGTTTTTCCTAATCTCAGATCCTAAAAGGTTTCCCCTTTATCCTCAAACTGTGACCCCTTGTTCTGGACTTCCCCAACATCGGGAACAATCTTCCTGCATCTAGCCTGTCCAATCCCTTTAGGATTTTATACGTTTCAATCAGATCCCCCCTCAATCTTCTAAATTCCAACGAGTACAAGCCCAGTTCAACCAGTCTTTCTTCATATGAAAGTCCTGCCATCCCAGGAATCAATCTGGTGAACTTTCTTTGTACTCCCTCTATGGCAAGGATGTCTTTCCTCAGATTAGGGGACCAAAACTGCACACCATACTCCAGGTGTGGTCTCATCAAGGCCTTGTACAACTGCAGTAGTACCTCCCTGCTCCTGTACTCGAATCCTCTCGCTTTAAATGCCAGCATACCATTCGCCTTTTTCACCGCCTGCTGTACCTGCATGCCCACTTTCAATGACTGGTGTATAATGACACCCAGGTCTCGTTGCACCTCCCCTTTTCCTAATCAGCCACCATTCAGATAATAATCTGTTTTCCTATTTTTGCCACCAAAGTGGATAACTTCACTTTTATCCACATTAAATTGCATCTGCCATGAATTTGCCCACTCACCCAACCTATCCAAGTCACCCTGCATCCTCTTAGCATCCTCCTCACAGCTAACACTGCCACCCAGCTTCGTGTCATCCACAAACTTGGAGATGCTGCATTTAATTCCCTCATCCAAGTCATTAATATATATTGTAAACAACTGGAGTCCCAGCACTGAGCCTTGCGGTACCCCACTAGTCACCGCTGCCATTCTGAAAAGGTCCCGTTTATTCCCACTCTTTGCTTCCTGTCTGCTAACCAATTCTCCATCCACATCAATACCTTACCCCCAATACCATGTGCTTTAAATTTGCACACTAATCTCCTGTGTGGGACCTTGTCAAAAGCCTTTTGAAAATCCAAATATACCACATCCACTGGTTCTCCCCTATCCACTCTACTGGTTACATCCTCAAAAAATTCTATGAGATTCGTCAGACATGATTTTCCTTTCACAAATCCATGCTGACTTTGTCCGATGATTTCACCGCTTTCCAAATGTGCTGTTATCACATCTTTGATAACTGACTCCAGCAGTTTCCCCACCACCGACGTTCGGCTAACCGGTCTATAATTCCCCGGTTTCTCTCTCCCTCCTTTTTTAAAAAGTGGGGTTACATTAGCCACCCTCCAATCCTCAGGATCTAGTCCAGAATCTAACGAGTTTTGAAAAATTATCACTAATGCATCCACTATTTCTTGGGCTACTTCCTTAAGCACTCTAGGATGCAGACCATCTGGCCCTGGGGATTTATCTGCCTTCAATCCCTTCAATTTACCTAACACCACTTCCCTACTAACAAGTATTTCGCTCAGTTCCTCCATCTCACTGGACCCTCTGTCCCCTACTATTTCTGGAAGATTATTTATGTCCTCCTTAGTGAAGACAGAACCAAAGTAATTATTCAATTGGTCTGCCATGTCCTTGCTCCCCATAATCAATTCACCTGCTTCTGTCTGTAGGGGACCTACATTTGTATTTACCAGTCTTTTCCTTTTTACATATCTATAAAAGCTTTTACAGTCAGTTTTTATGTTCCCTGCCAGTTTTCTCTCATAATCTTTTTTCCCCTTCCTAATTAAGCCCTTTGTCCTCCTCTGCTGAACTCTGAATTTCTCCCAGTCCTCAGGTGAGCCACTTTCTCTGGCTAATTTGTATGCTTCTTCTTTGGAATTGATACTATCCCTAATTTCTCTTGTCAGCCACAGGTGCACTACCTTCCTTGATTTATTCTTTTGCCAAACTGGGATGAACATTTGTTGTAGTTCATCCATGCAACCTTTAAATGCTTGTCAATGCATATCCACCGTCAATCCTTTAAGTGTCATTTGCCAGTCTATCTTATCTAATTCACGTCTCATACCCCTCTTTAAGTTCAGAACCTTTGTTTCTGAATTAACTATGTCACTCTCCATCTTAATGAAGAATTCCACCATATTATGGTCACTCTTACCCAAGGGCCTCTCACGACAAGATTGCTAATTAACCCTTCCTCATTGCTCAAAACCCAGTCCAGAATAGCCTGCTCTCTAGTTGGTTCCTCGACACGTTGGTTCAAAAAACCATCCCGCATACATTCCAAGAAATCCTCTTCCTCAGCACCTTTACCAATTTGGTTCACCCAGTCTACATGTAGATTGAAGTCACCCATTATAACTGCTGTTCCTTTATTGCACACATTTCTAATTTCCTGTTTAATACCATCTCCGACCTCACTACTACTGTTAGGTGGCCTGTACACAACTCCCACCAGCGTCTTCTGCCCCTTAGTGTTATGCAGCTCTACCCATATCGATTCCACATCTTCCCGGCTTATGTCCTTCCTTTCATGAAAACATGAAAACTTCCAGGGGCCTGGGTGAATACTTTTTTATAGACACTGTATACATCCTGATGAGGAGGAAGAATTACTAAAAAAGTAATTAAGAAGGTAAAGATGGAGTACAAAAGTAAGATAGCCAGTCATATTAAAGCGCATACCAGAAGCTTCTTCAGATACATAAAGTGTAAAAGAAAAGTGAGTGGATATTGGATCGCTGGAAAATGATGATGGAGAGGTAGTAATGGGGGACAAGGAAATAGCGGATGGATCAAATAAGTATTTTGCACCAGTCTTCACTGTGGAAGGTGGAAGGGAAGACCAGTATTGTGGAAGTTCCAGCTGTCAGGGGTCATGAAGTGTGTGAAGTTACCATTACTTGGGAGAAGGTTCTTGGGAAACTGAACGATCGGAAGGTAGATAAGTCACCTGGACCTGATGGTCTACACCCAGGGTTCTGAAAGAGGTGGCTGAAGAGATTGGGGAGGCATTAGTAGGGAGAAGGGAGAGAGGCAAGAGAAAGGAAATTATAGGCCAGTTAGTCTGACTTTAGTAGTTGCAAAGCTGTTGGAGTCGGTTGTTAAGGATGTGATTTTGAGGTACTTGGAGGCACACGATTAAATAGGTCGTAGTCAGCGTGGTTTCCTCAAGGGAAAATCTTGCCTGAAAAATCTGTTGGAATTCTTTCCAGAAATAACAAGCAGAATAGACAAAGGAGAATGAGTTAGTGTTGGATTTTCAGACGGCCTTTGACAAGGTGCCACTCATGAGACTACTTAACAGTCTACAAGCCCATGGAATTACAGGAAAGTAGCATGGGTGAAGCAGTGGTTGATTGGCAGGAGGCAAAGAGTGGGAATAAAAAGAGCACTTTCTGGTTGGCTGCCAGTGACAGGGGTCTGTATTGGGACCAATTCTTTTTACATTGATTTGGATGATGGAATTGATGGCTTTGTTGCAATGTTTGCAGGGAATATGAAGATAAGTGGAAGGGCAAATAGTTTTGTGGAAGTAGCGAGGCAACAGAAGGACAGAGAGATTAGAAGAATGTGCAAAGAAATGGCAAATGGAATACAGTGTCGGGAAGTCATGCACTTTGATAGAAGAAATTAAAGGGTTAACTATTTTGTAAATGGAGAGAAAATACAAAATAACTGTCCAAAGGGACCTGGGAGTCCTTGTGCAGGATTCTCTAAAGGTTAATTTGCAGGCTGAGTTGGTGGTGAGGAAGACAAATGTAATATTAGCATTCATTTCAAGAGGACTAAACTATAAAAACAAGGATGTAAAGTTGAGACTTTATAAAGCACCAGTGAGGCCTCACTTGGAGTATGTGTGTTAGGTCCCTCATCTTGAAAGGATGTGCTGAAACTGGAGAGGGTTCAAAGGAGGTTCATGAAAAGGATTGAATGTCTAGCCAGATGAAGAGCATTTGATGGCTCTGGGCCTGTACTCACCAGAATTCAGAAAAATGAGGGAATACCTCATTGAAACCTATCAAATGGTGAAAGACCTTGAAAGAGTGGATGTGCAGAGGATTTTTCCTGTGGTGGGAGAGACTAGACCAGAGAACACAGCCTTAAAATAGATGGGCTTCCTTTTAGAACAGAGATGAGGAGGAATTTCTTTAGCCAGAAAGTGTTGAATCTGGAATTCATTGCCACAGGCAGCTGTGGAGGCCGAGTCTTTATGTATATTTAAGGCAGAGGTTGATAGTTTCTTAATTGGTCAGGGCATAAAGGGATATGGGTAGAAGGCAGGAGACTGGGGCTTGGAGGAAAATTGGATGAGCCATGATGAAATGGCAGAGCAGACTGGCTGGGCCACTTCGGTAGTGATACCTGTTATTTGTCAAGTAGGGGACCGTGCACAATTCTGATTTGATGGAGACAGACGTGAGAGTGCGGAGGAACATCTGGAGAAACTTCTGAAATGCCCGCTTCGCTGCCGCTGTTACTGTGTGGTCCGGAATCTCCAGAGCAGAAGGCCCCGAATCCTTGGCTTTGCTTGTTTTGGCGGCCAGGACGAGATCGAAGGCACTCAGCAGAGGATGGCGCTCGGGAAGCGGTATTGGAGGGGCTGGTCGGAGGCTCGAAGTTTTTGGATGGACGGACTCAGTGTCAGCTGTGGTTGGGTGCTTCCAATGCATCGGCAGTTGTCGGTGCCTAGAGGTTTATGGCAGGGAGTTTCTCCCTTTGCCGCCTGCTATCGGGGACTTGGGAGTCGATCGACTTGGGACTTTGAGACTTTTTTTTACCATGCCCATGGTCTGTTCTTTATCAAATTATGGTATTACTTTGCACTGCTGTAACTATATGTTATAATTATGTGGTTCTGTCAGTGTTAGTCTTTGGTTTGTCCTGTTTTTCTGTGAGGACATTGTATCATTTCTTAATGCATACATGCATTTCTAAATGACAATAAACGAGGACTGAGTTTTCTCATAATCTAAAAGAAAAAATGGCTTAATTCTGTTCCTATGTCTTCTGGTTTTACGGAATAATGTAGATGAAATCATAGGTAACATAGGGTCAGAAGGTGTTGAATACTTGTGGGTATAGCTAAGGAACTTAAGGGTATAAAGTCCCTGATGGGAGTTGTATACACATCCACAACAGTAGAAAGGATGTGGTCTACAAATTACAATGGGAAAATCCTGGGAACTACACACTGGTGAGTCTCACGTTAGTTGCAGGGAAATTGCTGGAGAAAATTTTTAGGGATTGGATATACAAGCATTTGGAAACCCATGGCCTAATCAGGGAGAACCAGCATGGCTTGGTGCATGGCAGGTCGTGCCTTAACAAATTGAGTTTTTTGACAATGTGCTGACAGTGATTGATGAGGGTAGGGCAGTGCATGTCGCCTACATGGACTTTACTAAGGCGTTTGACAAAGCTCCTCAAGGGAGGCTATCCCAAAAGATTAAGAAGACCATAAGACCATAAGACATGGGAGCAGAATTAGGCCATTTGGCCCATCGAGTCTGCTCTGCCATTCAATCATGTCTGATCCTTTTTACCCTTCCTCAGCCCCACTCCCCAGCCTTCTCCCCGTAACTTTTGATGCCATGTCTAATCAAGAACCTGTCAGTGTCTGGCTTACACAGCTGCTTGGGGTAACAAATTTCACAAATTCACCACCCTCTGGCTGAAGAAATTCCTCTGCATCTCTGTTTTAAATGGATGCCCCTCTATCTTTCTTCCGGCACACTGCTAGTGTCTTCCACAGTAAAGACTGATGTAAAATACTCATTTAGTTCGTCTGCCAGCTCCTTGTCCCTTGTTATTATTTCTCTGGCCTCATTTTCTAGCAGTCCTATACCCACTTCATCTCTCTTTTATCGTTCACATAGTTGAAAAAGCGTTTACGATCCACTTTGATATTGTTTGCTGGTTTGCTTCATATTTCAGCGTTTCCCTTCCAATGATTCTTTTAGTTGCTCTCAGATTTTTAAAAGCTTCCCAATCCTCTATCTTCCTACTAATTTTTGTTTTGTTGCATGCCCTCTCTTTTGCTTTTACAATAGCCTGACTTCCCTGGTCAGCCACGGTTGTACTCTATTGCCAATTGAGTATTTCTTCATTTTTGGAATACACCTTCCTTGTTTTTCCCAGAAACTCACACCATTGCTGTCCTGTCATCCCTGCTCGCACCTCCTTCCCATTTACTTTGGCCAGCTCCTCCCTCTACCACTGTAGTTACCCTTACTCCACTGAAATACTGTTACATCAGACTTTACTTTCTCCCTATCAAACTTCAAGTTGTACTCAATTATATTGTGATCACTGGCTCCCAAGGGCTCTTTTACTTTAAACTCTCCAACTTCAGTTCATTACATAACACCCAATCCAATATGGCTGATCTGCTGGTAGGCTCAACGACAAACTGCGCTAAAAAGCCTTCTCATAAGGATTCAACAAATTCAGTCTCTTGACACCCATTGTCAACCTGATTTTCCCAATCTACCTGCATGTTGAAATCTCCCATAACTATCATCACATTGCCCTTTTGACTCGTCTTTTCTATTTCCTGTTGTCATCTGTGGCCCACAACCCAGCTACTGTTGAGAGGCGTGTATATAACTGCCATCAACGTCCTTTTACCCTTGCATTTCCCTAACCCAACCCACAAGCATTCAATATCTTCCGATCCCATGTCACATCTTTCTCCTGATTTGATGCCATTCTTTACCAGTAGAGCCACACCACCCCTTCTGCCTACCTTCATATCCCTCCGATACAACGTGTAACCCTGGACATTCAGCTCCCAACTACAACCATCCTTCAGTCATGGTTCAGTGATGGCCACAACACCACACCTAGCAATCTGTAATAGTGCAACAAGATCATCCACCTTATTTCTTATACTTCGTGCATTGAGATATAACACTTAGAGTACTGTATTTGCTACCCTTTTTGATTTTGCATCCTGAAAGCACTGATACTCACCCCACCAGCTACAATTTTGTCGTATCATCTGCCTGCCCTTCCTGACAGTCTGACTGCACACTATCTTTGCTTTTTTACCGTCCGTCCTATCCTGAGTCCCTTCACTTCAGTTCCCACCCCTCCTGCCAAATTAACTTAAACCCTCCCCAACAGCTCTAGCAAACCTGCCCGCGAGAATATTGGTCCCCCTCAGGTTCAGGTGCAACCTGTCACTTTTGAACGGGTCATACCTCCCCCAGAAGAGATCCCAATGATCCAAGAACCTGAAGCCCTGCCTCCTGCACCAGCTTCTTTCAAAGGGATAGAGAGGGGGGAAAAGGGGAGGAGGGGTGGCATTACTGGTCAGGGATACTATTACAGCTACAGAAAGGGTGGGTAATGTAGCAGGATCCTCTTTTGAGTCAGTATGGGTGGAAGTCAGGAACAGGAAGGGAGCAGTTACTCTATTGGGGGTATTCTATAGGCTCCCTGGTAGCAGCAGAGATACAGAGGAGCAGATTGGGAGGCAGATTTTGGAAAGGTGCAAAAATAACGGTTGTTATCGTGGGTGACTTTAACTTCCCTAATATTGATTGGCACCTGATTAGTTCCAAGGGTTTAGATGGGGCAGAGTTTGTTAAGTGTGTCCAGGACGGATTCCTGTCACAGGATGTGGACAAGCCGACTAGGGGGAATGCCATACTAGATCTAGTACTAGGTAATGAACCGGGTCAGGTCACAGATCTCTCAGTGGGTGAGCATCTGGAGGACAGTGACTACTGCTCCTTGGCCTTTAGCATTATCATGGAAAAGGATAGAATCAGAGAGGACAGGAAAATTTTTAATTGGGGAAGGGCAAATTATAAGGCTAGAACTTGCGGGTGTGAATTGGGATGATGTTTTTGCAGGGGAATGTACTATGGACATGTGGTCGATGTTTAGAGATCTCTTGCAGGATGTTAGGGATAAATTTGTCCCAGTGAGGAAGATAAAGAATGGTAGGGTGAAGGAACCATGGGTGACAAGTGAGGTGGAAAATCTAGTCAGGTGGAAGAAGGCAGCATACATGAGGTTTAGGAAGCAAGGATCAGATGGGTCTATTGAGGAATATAGGGAAGCAAGGAAGGAGCTTAAGAAGGGGGCATGAGAAGGCCTTGGCAAGTAGGGAAAGGAAAACCCCAAGGCATTCTTCAATTATGTGAAGAACAAAAGGATGACAGGAGTGAAGGTAAGACCGATTAGAAATAAAGGTGGGAAGATGTGCCTGGAGGCTGTGGAAGTGAGCGAGGTCCTCAATGAATACTTCTCTTCGGTATTCACCAATGAGAGGGAACTTGATGGTGAGGACAATATGAGTGAGGTTGATGTTCTGGAGCATGTTGATATTAAGGGAGAGGAAGTGTTAGAGTTGTTAAAATACATTAGTACAGATAAGTCCCCAGGGCCTGACGGAATATTCCCCAGGCTGCTCCATGAGGCGAGGGAAGAGATTGCTGAGCCTCTGGCTAGGATCTTTATGTCCTCATTGTCCACGGGAATGGTACCGGAGGACTGGAGGGAGGCAAATGTTGTCCCCTTGTTCAAAAAAGGTAGTAGGGATAGTCCAGGTAATTATAGACCAGTGAGCCTTACCTCTGTGGTGGGAAAGCCATTGGAAAAGATTCTTAGAAATAGGGTGTGTGGGCATTTAGAGAATCATGGTCTGATCAGGGACAGTCAGCATGGCTTTGTGAAGGGCAGGTCGTGTCTAACAACCCTGATAGAGTTCTTTGGGGAGGTGACCAGGCATTTCGATGAGGGTAGTGCAGTGGATGTGATCTATATGGATTTTAGTAAGGCATTTGACAAGGTTCTACATGGCTTATTCAGAAAGTCAAAAGGCATGGGATCCAAGGATGTTTGGCCAGGTGGATTCAGAATTGGCTTGCCTGCAGAAGGCAGAGGGTGGTGGTGGAGGGAGTACATTCAGATTGGAGGATTGTGACTAGTGGTGTCCCACAAGGTCTGTTCTGGGACCTGTACTTTTCGTGATTTTTATTAACGACCTGGATGTGAGGGTAGAGGGGTTGGTTGGCAAGTTTGCAGACGACAGAAAGGTTGGTCGTGTTGTAGATAGTGCAGAGGATTGTCAAAGATTGCAGAGAGACATTGATAGGATGCAGAAATGGGCTGAGAAGTGGCAGATGGAGTTCAACCCAGAGAAGTGTGAGGTGGTATACTTTGGAAGGACAAACTCCAAGGCAGAGTACAAAGTAAATGGCCCGATACTTGGTAGTGTGGAGGAGCAGAGGGATCTGGGGGTACATGTCCACAGATCCCTGAAAGTTGCCTCACAGGAAGATAGGGGGTAGTTAAGATAGCTTATGGGGTGTTAGCTTTCATAAGTCGAGGGATAGAGTTTAACAGTCGCGATGTAATGATGCAGCTCTATAAAACTCTGGTTAGGCCACACTTGGAGTACTGTGTCCAGTTCTGGTCGCCTCACTATAGGAAGGATGTGGAAGCATTGGAAAGGGTACAGAGGAAATTTACCAGGATGCTGCCTGGTTTAGAGAGTATGGATTATGATCAGAGATTAAGGGAGCTAGGGCTTTACTCATTGGAGAGAAGGAGGATGAGAGGAGACTTGATAGAGGTGTACTAGATAATAAGAGGAATAGATAGAGTGAATAGCCAGCGCCTCTTCCCCTGGACACCACTGCTCACCATAAGAGGACATGGCTTTAAGGTAAGGGGTGGGAAGTTCAAGGGGGATATTAGAGGAAGGTTTTTTACTCAGAGAGTGGTTGGTGCGTGGAATGCACTGCCTGAGTCAGTGGTGGAGGCAGATACACTCGTGAAGTTTAAGAGACTACTGGACAGGTATATGGAGGAATTTAAGGTGGGGGGTTATATGGGAGGCAGGGTTTGAGGGTCGGCACAACATTGTGGGCTGAAGGGCCTGTAATGTGCTGTACTATTTTATGTTCTATGTTCTCAGCTATGCATTTATATGCCAAATCATCCTATTTCTACCCTCACTAGCATGTGGTACAGATAGCAATCCAGAAATTTCTAGACTGGAGGTCTTGTTTCTCAGCCTTCTGTGTAGCGCTCTAAATTCTCTCTTCAGGACCTCATTGCTTTTCCTTCCTATGTCATTGGTATCTATGTACCAAGATATCTGGCTGCTCTCCCTCCCTCTCTCAAATGCTGTGGATGCGATCCGAGATTTCTCTGTCCCTGGCATCTGGGAGGCAACATACCATTCAGGTGCCCCATTCACGTCCACAGAATCTCTTGTCTGTTCCTCTGACTATTCAGTCCCCTATCACTACTGTTCAGCTCTTCTCTCTCTTTACTGTTTGCACCCGGACCCATGCTCAGCGCCAGTAACACAGCCTCCTTGGCATTCCCTTGGGAAGTCATTCCCCACAACAGTACTCAAAACTGCATACTTATTTTTGAGGGGAATGGTCACGGGGTGCTCTGTGCTAACTGCCTATTCACATTTCCATTTCTCCTGATGGTTACCCAGCTACTCCCCTCCTGCAACCTAGGGCTGACTACTTCCCCGTAACTCTGATCGATGATCCCCTCACTCTCCCGTACAAGCCAAAAGTCATCCAGCTGCCGCTCCAGGTCTCAAACACAGTCTTCAAGGAGCTGCAGCTGGATGCTCTTCACACAGATGTAGCTCCCTGGGAGTCTCTGATCTCTCAGGACTCCAACATCTGGCATGAAGAACACACAACGGCCATTTACTACACTAAGTACACCATGAGAGAGACAAAAAGGGAACCGTAGCAGAAACTTACCCAGAGCCAATGCTTCTTCCGAGCTGAAGCCTCTTTCGAGCCAAAGCCTGACAATTCTACCCCCAATAATGGCCACCCCGCTTGTCACTTCTGTACTCTTATTTAATTCGCAGTGCTCTGCTCCCACAGCTGATTGAGCCTCTGGAATGTCCAAACGCCCCTGAGGCTCCAGTTTTAAACAAAAGTCACCGTCCTGCGTGAAACCTCGTCACTCTGCTTTGCTTCCTCTGCTGATTGGGCCTCCGGAATGGGATGGATGGGATCCGCGGAAAATCAGCTGTTTGTATTGAGAACTGAAGACAGAGGGAAGTGGTTTAAGGGACTTTTGCAAACTGGAGGTCTGTAATGAGTGGAGTTCCGCAGGGATCTGTGCTGTGCTGCTTGTAATGTATATAAATGACCTGGATGAAAATGTAGATGATGGTGGCGGGGGGGTGGTTAGTAGGTTTGTGGATGTTTGTCGTCTCAGTGGACAGAGTCAGGGTGGTGATGTTAACGCTTTTGCTCTTCGAGGTCCAGTGAAGAGGAGCTTCAGTCAGAGAAAGCGAAAAAGGAAAATCTCTCGATTAAGTTTTTGTTTTCCTTCCCTTCTTTATATCTGCTCAGTTAGGGCAGTAGAGATGGGAGGCAGCATAGTTGGCTGCTCCTCTTATGGATGTGGGGAAATGGGGAGACTACAACTGTGGGAAGTGCATCCAGCTCCAGCTTCCAACAATCCACATTAAGGAGTTGGAGCTGGTACTGGATGTACTCCGGATCATTTGGGAGGCTTAAGGGGTGATAGATAGGACATACAGAGAGGCAGTTACACTCAAGGTGCAGGACACGGGAAACTGGATGACGGTCAGGAAGAGGAAGGGTGTGAAGGAGCCAGTGCAGAGTACCCCAGTGGCCATCCCACTCAACAACAGGTCTATCACTTTGGATACCATCGGGGGGATGACCTAACAGAGGAAAGTCACAGTGCTCAGGTCTCTGGCACTGAGTCTGGCTCTGACTGAGAAGGGAACGGGGGAGAAGAGACTCCCTGTGGTGATAGGGGATTCGCTAGTTAGGGGAAGAGATAGGCGGTTCTTTGAGTGAGAATGAGATTCCCAAATGGTATGCTGCCTCCCAGGTGCCAGGATCTGGGACATTATAGATCGAGTCCTCAATATTCTTATGTGGGAGGGTTGTGGTCCATGTAGGTACCAATGATATGGGTAGGATGAGTGATGGGGTTCTGCATAGGGAGTTCAGGGAGTTGGTTGCTAAGTTAAAGGGCAGGACCTCCAGAATTTGATCTCAGGATTGCTACCTGTGCCATATGTTAGTGAGGCCAGAACTCGGAAGATTATACAGTTTAACACACAGCTAAGAAGTTGCTGTAGGAGTGAGGGCATACAATTTTTGAATCATTGGGCTCTCTTCCAGGGAAGGTGGGACCTGTACAGAACGGAGAGCTTACACCTGAACTGGAGCGGACTAATATCCCAGTGGGAAGTTTTGTTAATGCTGTATGGTGGGGTTTAAACTAGAGATGCAGAGGGATGGGAACCAGAGAGCCAGAAGTTAGTGGAGAGGTTATGGAGGCAGATGTTGGTAAGACCTCAGACATTGTCAGGAATCAAAAGGTCGAGCATGATGTGACTATTGTCCTGAGCTGTGTATATTTCAATGCAAGAAGTATCGTAGGAAAGGCAGATGAGCTCAGGACATGGATCAACACCTGGAATTATGACGTGGTAGCCATGAGTGAGACTTGGTTGTAGGAGGGGTAGGACTGACAGCTCAGTATTCCGGGATTCTGTTGTTTTAGACGTGACAGAGTGGGAGGGATTAAAGGAGGAGGGGTGGTGTTACTGGTCAGGGGAAATGTCACGACAGAGATTCATCAAGACAGACCGGAGAACACGACTAGTGAGGTGTTATGTGTGGAACTGAGAAATAAGAAAGGTATGACCTCGTTAATGGGGCCATGTTACAGACCACCCAACAGTCCTGGGGATTTACAGGAAGAAATCTGTTGAGAGTTTGCAGACTGCTGCAAGAAACGTAGGGTTTCTATCGTAGCTGATTTTACCTTTCCACATGTTGACTGGGAATCCAATACTGTAAAAGGACTAGATGGGATACAGTGTGTCAAATGTGTTCAGGAAAATTTCCTCCATCAGTTTGTAGAATTTCCAACAAGGGTGTGTGATACTGGATCAGCTGTTAGTGAATCAGACAGGGCAGGTGACAGAAGTTTGTCTGCATCCAGTGACCACAATGCCATTAGTTTCAAAGTAAATATGCAGAAAGGTAGTTCTGGGCCACGGCTTGGTATTCTAAATTGGAGAAAGGCCAACTTTGATGGTGTAAAGCTTGTATGTGCCTGTCAGAATAAAAGGTAAAGATAACACGTGTAGGGACCCTTGGATTTCGAGAGATATTAAGGATAAAAGGGGGTGCATAGCAGGTACGGTATTGGCAGATTGGATCAAATGAGGTGCTTATGAAGTACAAGAAATGCAAGAAAACACTTCAGAAAGAAATCAGGAAGGCCGAAAGAAGACACAGAGTTGCTCTAGCAGACAAGGTGAAGGGGACTCCGAAGGGATACTACAGATAAGTGAAGAGAAAAGCGATTGCAAGGGACAAAATTGGTTCTCTGGAAGACCAGAATGGTCATCCATGTGTGGAGCCAAAACAGATGGAGGAGATCTGAAATGAATTCTTTGCATCTGCATTTCCTCAGGAGACTGATACAGAGACTATAGAAGTGAGGCAAAGCAGCATCAACTCATGGACCTTGTACAGATTCCAGAGGAAGAGGTGTTTGCTACCCTGAGACAAATCAGGGGGGATTAATCCCCATGGACCAACAAAGTGTTCACTTCGACTCTAAGGGAGGCAGGTGCAGAAATTCCTGTGGCCCTAACAGAGATATTTAAAATATCCTTTGTGACAGGAGAGGTACCGGTGGATTGGAGGACAGCCAATTTTGTTCTCCTGTTTAGAAAAGACTCTAAACATAAACCAGGAAATTATAGGCCGGTGAGTCTGGCATCCGTCGTGGGAAAGCTATTGGAAGGTATTCTAAGGGACCAGATATAGAAGTATTTGGATAGACAAGGACTGATTAAGGATAATCAGCATGGTTTCATGTCTGCCCCTCACCAAGAAAACCTCCCCCTGCACACATTCCACATCATCCCTTATCTTCAACAATAACCCAAACATGCTGAAAGCAGAACAGACTGCTCTTGCAGAACTGCTAAATGAAATACCTACAGTAGAATAGTAAAGATGTCAACCAGGGCATTACACTTCCGATTTGTCTAAGTCCTTCTGCAATCGCATTGCTTCCTCAGCACTACTGACCCCTCCACTTACCTTCGTATCTTCTGCAAACTTTGCCACAAAGCTAAGAATTCCATTATCCAAATCATTGACAAACAATGTGAAAATAGTGGTCCCAGCATTGACCCCTGAGGAACCCCACTAGTCATTGGCAGCCAACCAGAAAAGGCCCCCTTTATTCCCACTCACTGCCTCCTGTCTGTCAGTCATTCCTCTATCCATGTCAGTATCTTTCTTGTAATGCCACAGGATTTTATCTTGTTAAGCAGCCTCATGTGTGGCACCTTATCAAATGCCTTCTGAAAACCCAAGAATATGACATCCACTCCCTCTCCTTGGTCCACCCTGCTTATTACTTCCTTTAAGAACTCTAACAGATTTGTCAGGCAAGATTTCCCTTCACAGGAACCATGCTGACTTTGACTTATTTTATCATTAGTCTCCAAGTACCCTGAAACCTGATAATGGATCCCAACACTTTCCCAACCACTGACATTAGGCTAACTGGCCTATAATATCCTTTCTTTTGCCTTCTCCTTTTTAAGGAGTGGAGTGACATTTGCAATTTTCAAGTCCTCTGGAACCATGCCTGAATCAAGTGATTCTTGAAAGATCATGACCAATACATCTTATCTCTTCAGCAACCTCTCTCAGGACTCTGGGATGTAGTCCATCTGATCCAGGTGACTTAGCCACCTTCAGACCTTTGAGTTTCTCTAGCATTTTTTTCCTTTGTAATAGTAATTGCACTCACTCCTGCTTCCTGACACTCACAGTCCTCTGGCACACTGCTAGTGTCTTCCACAATGAAGACTGGAACAAAATACTTATTAAATTCATCTGCCATTTCTTTATCCCTCATTACTACCTCACCAGCATCATTTTCCAGTGGTCCAATGTCAACTCTCACCTCCTTTTACTCTTTATTAACTGAGAAAACTTTTAGTGTCCTGCTTTATAGTATTGATTTGTTTGCCCTCATATTTCATCTTTTCCCTTATGGCAGTTTTAGTTGCCTTTTGTTGGATTTTAAAAACTTCCCAATCATCCAACTTCCCACTCACTTTCGTTACATTAAATGCCCTTTCCTTGGCTTTTATGTGCTCCTTGACTTCCCTGATCAGCCACAGTTGGCTACCCGTGGTATGTCTTCTCTAGGACATATCTATCCTGTGCCTTGTGAACTAGTCCCAGAAACCTCAGCTACCTCTGCTTTGCTGTCATCCCTGCCAGTGTCCTCCTCCAATCCACTGGGCAAGCTCCTCTCTCATGCCTCTGTAATTCCCTTTATTCCATTGCAAAAGTGATACATCTGACGTGTTTCTCCCTCTCAACTTGCAGTTTGAATTCAATCATATTATGATCATTGCCTCCTAAGGGTTCCTTTGCCTTAAACTCCCTATTAAAATCTGGATTATTACACAACACTCAATCTAAGATAGCCTTTCCCCGAGTGGGCTCAAGCACAAGCTGCCCTAAAAAGCCATCCCATAGGCATTCAACAGATTCTCTCTCTTGTGATCCAAAACCAACCTGCTTTTCCAAATCACCTTGCATATTGAAGCCCTGCATTACAATTGTGACATTGCCCTTATTACGTGCCCTTTCCACCTCAACTCCACATCTTGGCTACTATTTGGAGGCCTGTATGTGATTCCCATAATGTTTTTTTTCACCCATGCAACTTCTTAACCCCACCCACGATGATTCGACATTCGTTGATCCGATGTCACCTCTTTCTAAAGATGTGTTTCCATCTCTTACCAACAGAGCCACACCACCAGCTATTCTTTCCTGCCTGTCCTTTCGATACAAAGTATATCCTTTGACATTAAGCTCCCAACTATGCCCTTTCAGCCAGGACTCAGTGATTCCCACAATGTCATACCCACCAATCTCTAAATGCGCCACCAGTTCATTGCTTAGTTATTATTATTAATTATTTATTTTAATTCTTGCGGTTGCAGAGTTTGGTGTCTTTTCTATATTGGTTGGGATTCATTTTATTGTGTTTCTTGTATTCTTTATGAATGCCTGGGAGAAAATGACTCTCAGGGTTGTATATGGTGACATAGATGTACTTTGATAATAAATTCACTTTGAACTTTTGACCGTGAACACCTCCACGTTCAGGAACAGATATTACCCGACAACCATCAGGCTCCTGAACCAGTGTGGACAACTTTACTCACCTCAGCACGGAACTGGTTCCACTCCCTATGGACTCTCTTTCAAGGACTCGACAATTTCTGTTCTCAGTATTATTTATCTGTTGATTTATTTTTCACAGTTTATCATCTTTTGTACATTGGTTGCTTGTTAGTCTTTGTCTACAGTTTCTCATTTATTCTATTGTATTTGTTTTCCTATGAGACAATGAATCTTGAGGTAGTCTATGGAGATATAGACAGACTTTGATAAAAAGTTCTTTGAACTTTGAATGAACTGCTGTGTGTGCTCAGTGTGGTGGGAGTTGTTTTATAAACCATAGAACTGATGGCACGAATGGGGCTTATCTACTGCAAGGAAGGGTACGGCTTTGCTTAACTTGAACTCCCTCAAAGTTCCTTCAGTAAGTTTCATTGCACAATGAGATGCTTATAGTTTGTTATAGCTTGACTTTCTGTGCAAAAATATGTGAGATGCTTGCTTCCAACTCAGCTGATGTAACAAGGCTGCAGTGCAAAAGATGATCTGGCACTTGCAGCCGATGCAGTCTCCATGCTGCGGGAACAGTTCACACTGCATACTGCAATCTCTGCAGGTTCAGCTCACACAAAACCCTACTCTCCACGTATTCCTACGTCAGTCTGCACACTTTGCAGCCTATGTGCTGCATTGTTAAAGTTCCAGTTCACTCAGCATTCGATAACTCTGCTGTCGATGTGGTCCCAGCTCACACTGTACACTGCACTCCCCACCATTCCTGATCACTCAGTAAGCTACACTTCCTGTTGTCTCAGCTCAGCCTTTGCACTGCACTAGTCATAGGTCACTCTGAATTCTGAATTCCACACTCATCCAGCGAATGTGCACTCTGCACTGCTCGAACTGACTCTGTACTGTACGGTTTCAGCTCACTTCACTGACCGCAGAGCCAGCTCACTCGACACATTTCCAGCTCACACTGTACTCTATGCAGTAACCGATCGCTGTACTCCACAGATTCTGATCACTCTGTACGGTTACAGCTCACTCTGCAGACTCTACACTACGCTCCCTGCTCACTCTCTGCACTGTTTGCAGTCCCAGCCCAGTCTCTGTATTGCCACCTACCCAGTTCCAGCCCACTCGACTCACTCCAGTCTTCACTCCCAGCTCACTCTGACCCTCCACTCCGCACAGCCCCAGCTCACTCTCACCCGTCCCCATCCCCATCCTCAGGAGTTCCCAACCTGGGACTCCTTCCTTAATGGTATTGGTCCATGGCATAAAAAAACATTGGGAACCTCTGCTAACTTACACCAACTTGTTTAGTCTCCCAGTTCTGATGAAGGAACTGTGACCTGAGCATGAACTCCACTGCCTGACTAGCCGACTAATTCTGGCATTTTGTTTTCACTGACTGTATTCTGAGAACTCAGTTCCAGTCTGGTGGGGAGAATTATTCAGTCAGGGGAAGAGAGGGAGCAAGCTTTTCATTGTTTTGTGGTCATGGTGATATGTAACACAAGGGTCTCCTGGATACCACTGGGCAAGGCTATACTATCCCAGTGGAGCTTGTCTGCTGATCCACAACAGCATTTCAGGCAGGTGGTTGGGAATGCTGACACAAACCTGTTCTCAAGTGTTGTTACAATCGTCACAGAGCTGGGGTAATGAAACAGTCACACGGAGCACACGTACTGAAGTCTGTTCCTTCAGGAGTGAAGGGCCCATCAGATGGTAATAAGGCCCTACAGTCACAGCCTCTTCCGCTATGGTCTGCATCCCAGAGTGCTTAAGGAAGTGGCCCAAGAAATAGTGGATGCATTAGTGATAATTTTTCAAAACTCGTTAGATTCTGGACTAGTTCCTGAGGATTGGAGGGTGGCTAATGTAACCCCACTTTTTAAAAAAGGAGGGAGAGAGAAACCGGGGAATTATAGGCCGGTTAGCCTAACGTCGGTGGTGGGGAAACTGCTGGAGTCAGTTATCAAGGATGTGATAACAGCACATTTGGAAAGCGGTGAAATGATCGGACAAAGTCAGCATGGATTTGTGAAAGGAAAATCATGTCTGACGAATCTCATAGAATTTTTTGAGGATGTAACTAGTAGAGTGGATAGGGGAGAACCAGTGGATGTGGTATATTTGGATTTTCAAAAGGCTTTTGACAAGGTCCCACACAGGAGATTAGTGTGCAAACTTAAAGCACACGGTATTGGGGGTAAGGTATTGGTGTGGGTGGAGAATTGGTTAGCAGACAGGAAGCAAAGAGTGGGAATAAACGGGACCTTTTCAGAATGGCAGGCGGTGACTAGTGGGGTACCGCAAGGCTCAGTGCTGGGACCCCAGTTGTTTACAATATATATTAATGACTTGGATGAGGGAATTAAATGCAGCATCTCCAAGTTTGCGGATGACGCAAAGCTGGGTGGCAGTGTTAGCAGTGAGGAGGATGCTAAGAGGATGCAGGGTGACTTGGATAGGTTGGGTGAGTGGGCAAACTCATGGCAGATGCAATTTAATGTGGATAAATGTGAAGTTATCCACTTTGGTGGCAAAAATAGGAAAACAGACTTTTATCTGAATGGTGGCCGATTAGGAAAAGGGGAGGTGCAACGAGACCTGGGTGTCATTGTACACCAGTCATTGAAAGTGGGCATGCAGGTACAGCAGGCGGTGAAAAAGGCGAACGGTATGCTGGCATTTATAGCGAGAGGATTCGAGTACAGGAGCAGGGAGGTACTACTGCAGGTGTACAAGGCCTTGGTGAGACCACACCTGGAGTATTGTGTGCAGTTTTGGTCCCCTAATCTGAGGAAAGACATCTTTGCCATAGTGGGAGTACAAAGAAGGTTCACCAGATTGATTCCTGGGATGGCAGGTCTTTCATATGAAGAAAGACTGGATGAAGTGGGCTTGTACTCGTTGGAATTTAGAAGATTGAGGGGGGATCTGATTGAAACGCATAAGATCCTAAAGGGATTGGACAGGCTAGATGCGGGAAGATTGTTCCCGATGTTGGGGAGGTCTAGAACGAGGGGTCACAGATGAGGATAGAGGGGAAGCCTTTTAGGACCGAGGTTAGGAAAAACTTCTTCACACAGAGAGTGGTGAATCTGTGGAATTCTCTGCCACAGCAAACTGTTGAGGCCAGTTCATTAGCTATGTTTAAAAGGAAGTTAGATATGGCCCTTGTGGCTACAGGGGTCAGGGGGTATGGAGGGAAGGCTGAGTTCTGAGTTGGATGATCAGCCATGATCATAATAAATGGCGGTGCAGGCTCGAAGGGCCGAATGGCCTACTCCTGCACCTATTTTCTATGTTTCTATGTTTCTATTTTCCTAACAGTGTGTTAAAGGTCATGAGCAAAACCATGGGGATTTTTCATGAGGCCGTCAGTGCCAAGGAAAATCTGATGAAATTCAACGCTACTTACCCACAGGGCTTCACACAAGCCATGTTCTGCCACCTGCTTTCTCATCAGCTAAAACACCCTTTACAATTCAGCTGCTAAATCCATCCAGGTGCCAGAGTCATATAACCCAGAAACAGGCCCTTCGGCCCATTGTCTGCCCCATCACGCACTCATTTACTCCAATCCTACATCAGTCCCATTGTTTACTCTCCCCACATTCTCAGCTGTTTAAGGTCACTAACATTGAGTTCTGGGTGTATGGTTTTAAGGTCAAAGGGGTTGGTGCAGAATCCCACGGGGATGTACTTTGTGATTGAGTTGGTGACAAGGAGAGGGTGAGTGAGTGACTGTGGGTCCACTCCATGCGCCCTCCACTCCTTTCTGAGCCGACCCACATGTGGACAAATGGGTGAGCACACTGACCGGTGGTGACACGTTTGTTTTTACCTGTTTCATCAGGAAGGAGTCGTGGTTGCAATGGACCAGAGATAACCCTCCCCTTTCCACAAGCTGGGCCAGAGATAACCCTCCCCTTTCCACAAGCTGGGCCATACTCTGTAACCCTCCCCTTTCCACAAGCTGGGTCATACTCTGTAACCCTCTCCTTTCCACAAGCTGGACCAGAGATAACCCTCCCCTTTCCACAAGCTGGGCCAGAGATAACCCTCTCCTTTCCACAAGCTGGGCCATACTCTGTAACCCTCTCCTTTCCACAAGCTGGGCCATACTCTGTAACCCTCTCCTTTCCACAAGCTGGGCCATACTCTGTAACCCTCTCCTTTCCACAAGCTGGGCCATACTCCATGAACCAGGGTCTCCTCTCCAAACAGCAGAAACACCTGCTGCTTGCCATCGGTATGGTACGAGTTGTTTCATCAACTGTGTAATTGATGCCAGGAATGGGATTTTTCCACGACAGGGAAATTCATAAACTCTGTTCCTGACATCAATCACGTATTGTGTAACTTATACTCCTTCAAAATTCCTTGAATATCTTTCATTTACTTATAAAATGAAATGTTTATAGCTGAAAATCAATGCCTTATTTGAGTATCTGTTGCTGATTCCCCAGCCTTCAGTGCCCACTCTCTGGGATGCCAACTCCCAATTAACATTGTAAGGCTGACATGAACAGATGGATGAGCAGAGACCTTCCTGGCATTCCTGTCCTGTGATGGAGGCTATCTGCCACCATGTGGGAGAAGGTCCAAAGCTTCCCATCACAGCTGGTGACTACCTGATGGAACCCACAGGTGGGGACATATCCCAGTCCACACACCTTCTCCCGTGTCCCAGTCCACACACCTTCTCCCATATCCCAGTCCACACACCTTCTCCCGTGTCCCAGTCCACACACCTTCTCCCATATCCCAGTCCTGACACCTTCTCCCATGTCCCAGTCCACACACCTTCTCCCGTGTCCCAGTCCACACAACTTCTCCCGTGTCCCAATCCACACACCTTCTCCCGTGTCCCAGTCCACACACCTTCTCCCGTGTCCCTGTCCACACACTTTCTCCCTTGTCCCAATCCACACACATTCTCCCGTGTCCCAGTCCACACATCTTCTCCCGTGTCCCAGTCCACACACCTTCTCCCGTATCCCAGTCCACACATCTTCTCCCATGTCCCAGTCCACACATCTTCTCCCATGTCCCAGTCCACACACCTTCTCCCGTGTCCCAGTCCACACACCTTCTCCCATGTCCCAGTCCACACATCTTCTCCCATGTCCCAGTCCACACACCTTCTCCCGTGTCCCTGTCCACACACCTTCTCCCATGTCCCAGTCCACACACCTTCTCCCGTGTCCCAGTCCACACACCTTCTCCCGTGTCCCAGTCCACACACCTTCTCCCGTGTCCCAGTCCACACACCTTCTCCCGTGTCCCAGTCCACACACCTTCTCCCGTGTCCCAGTCCACACTTCTCCCGTGTCCCAGTCCACACACCTTCTCCCGTGTCCCAGTCCACACACCTTCTCCCGTGTCCCAGTCCACACACCTTCTCCCATGTCCCAGTCCACACACCTTCTCCCGTGTCCCAGTCCACACACCTTCTCCCGTGTCCCAGTCCACACACCTTCTCCCATGTCCCAGTCCACACACCTTCTCCCGTGTCCCAGTCCACACACCTTCTCCCGTGTCCCAGTCCACACAACTTCTCGTATATCCCAGTCCACACAACTTCTCCCTTGTCCCAATCCACACACCTTCTCCCGTGTCCCAGTCCACACACCTTCTCCCATGTCCCAGTCCACACATCTTCTCCCATGTCCCAGTCCACACATCTTCTCCCGTGTCCCAGTCCACACACCTTCTCCCGTGTCCCAGTCCACACACCTTCTCCCGTGTCCCAGTCCACACACCTTCTCCCATGTCCCAGTCCACACATCTTCTCCCATGTCCCAGTCCACACAGCTTCTCCCATGTCCCAGTCCACACATCTTCTCCCGTGTCCCAGTCCACACACCTTCTCCCGTTTCCCAGTCCACACACCTTCTCCCATGTCCCAGTCCACACACATTCTCCCGTGTCCCAGTCCACACAGCTTCTCCCATATCCCAGTCCACACACCTTCTCCCGTGTCCCAGTCCACACACCTTCTCCCGTGTCCCAGTCCACACACCTTCTCCCATATCCCAGTCCACACACCTTCTTCCATGTCCCAGTCCACACACCTTCTCCCGTGTCCCAGTCCACAAAACTTCTCCCGTGTCCCAATCCACACACCTTCTCCCGTGTCCCAGTCCACACACCTTCTCCCGTGTCCCTGTCCACACACCTTCTCCCATATCCCAGTCCACACACCTTCTCCCGTGTCCCAATCCACACACCTTCTCCCGTGTCCCAGTCCACACACCTTCTCCCGTGTCCCAGTCGACACAGCTTCTCCCATATCCCAGTCCACACACCTTCTCCCGTGTCCCAGTCCACACAACTTCTCCCGTGTCCCAGTCCACACAACTTCTCCCATATCCCAGTCCACACAACTTCTCCCTTGTCCCAATCCACACACATTCTCCCGTGTCCCAGTCCACACACCTTCTCCCATGTCCCAGTCCACACACCTTCTCCCATGTCCCAGTCCACACATCTTCTCCCATGTCCCAGTCCACACACCTTCTCCCGTGTCCCTGTCCACACACCTTCTCCCATATCCCAGTCCACACACCTTCTCCCGTGTCCCAGTCCACACACCTTCTCCCGTGTGCCAGTCCACACAACTTCTCCCATATCCCAGTCCACACATCTTCTCCCATGTCCCAGTCCACACATCTTCTCCCATGTCCAAGTCCACACACCTTCTCCCGTGTCCCAGTCCACACACCTTCTCCCGTGTCCCAGTCCACACACCTTCTCCCATGTCCCAGTCCACACATCTTCTCCCATGTCCCAGTCCACACACCTTCTCCCGTGTCCCTGTCCACACACCTTCTCCCATATCCCAGTCCACACACCTTCTCCCGTGTCCCAGTCCACAAACCTTCTCCGGTGTCCCAGTCCACACAACTTCTCGCATATCCCAGTCCACACAACTTCTCCCTTGTCCCAATCCACGCACCTTCTCCCGTGTCCCAGTCCACACACCTTCTCCCATGTCCCAGTCCACACATCTTCTCCCATGTCCCAGTCCACACATCTTCTCCCGTGTCCCAGTCCACACACCTTCTCCCGTGTCCCAGTCCACACACCTTCTCCCATGTCCCAGTCCACACATCTTCTCCCATGTCCCAGTCCACACAGCTTCTCCCATGTCCCAGTCCACACATCTTCTCCCGTGTCCCAGTCCACACACATTCTCCCGTTTCCCAGTCCACACACCTTCTCCCATGTCCCAGTCCACACACCTTCTCCCGTGTCCCAGTCCACACAGCTTCTCCCATATCCCAGTCCACACACCTTCTCCCGTGTCCCAGTCCACACACCTTCTCCCGTGTCCCAGTCCACACACCTTCTCCCATATCCCAGTCCACACACCTTCTTCCATGTCCCAGTCCACACACCTTCTCCCGTGTCCCAGTCCACACAACTTCTCCCGTGTCCCAATCCACACACCTTCTCCCGTGTCCCAGTCCACACACCTTCTCCCGTGTCCCTGTCCACACACCTTCTCCCATATCCCAGTCCACACACCTTCTCCCGTGTCCCAATCCACACACCTTCTCCCGTGTCCCAGTCCACACACCTTCTCCCGTGTCCCAGTCGACACAGCTTCTCCCATATCCCAGTCCACACACCTTCTCCCGTGTCCCAGTCCACACACCTTCTCCCGTGTCCCAGTCCACACAACTTCTCCCATATCCCAGTCCACACAACTTCTCCCTTGTCCCAATCCACACACATTCTCCCTTGTCCCAATCCACACAACGTCTCCCGTGTCCCAGTCCACACACCTTCTCCCGTGTCCCAGTCCACACACCTTCTCCCGTGTCCCTGTCCACACACCTTCTCCCATATCCCAGTCCACACACCTTCTCCCGTGTCCCAATCCACACACCTTCTCCCGTGTCCCAGTCCACACACCTTCTCCCGTGTCCCAGTCGACACAGCTTCTCCCATATCCCAGTCCACACACCTTCTCCCGTGTCCCAGTCCACACACCTTCTCCCGTGTCCCAGTCCACACAACTTCTCCCATATCCCAGTCCACACAACTTCTCCCTTGTCCCAATCCACACACATTCTCCCGTGTCCCAGTCCACACACCTTCTCCCATGTCCCAGTCCACACACCTTCTCCCATGTCCCAGTCCACACATCTTCTCCCATGTCCCAGTCCACACACCTTCTCCCGTGTCCCTGTCCACACACCTTCTCCCATATCCCAGTCCACACACCTTCTCCCGTGTCCCAGTCCACACACCTTCTCCCGTGTCCCAGTCCACACAACTTCTCCCATATCCCAGTCCACACAACTTCTCCCTTGTCCAAATCCACACACATTCTCCCGTGTCCCAGTCCACACACCTTCTCCCATGTCCCAGTCCACACATCTTCTCCCATGTCCCAGTCCAGACATCTTCTCCCGTGTCCCAGTCCACACATCTTCTCCCATGTCCCTGTCCACACACCTTCTCCCATATCCCAGTCCACACACCTTCTCCCGTGTCCCAGTCCACACACCTTCTCCCGTGTCCCAGTCCACACAACTTCTCCCATATCCCAGTCCACACAACTTCTCCCTTGTCCCAATCCACACACATTCTCCCGTGTCCCAGTCCACACACCTTCTCCCATGTCCCAGTCCACACATCTTCTCCCATGTCCCAGTCCACACACCTTCTCCCGTGTCCCAGTCCACACACCTTCTCTCGTGTCCCAGTCCACACACCTTCTCCCGTATCCCAGTCCACACACCTTCTCCCGAGTCCCAATCCACACACCTTCTTCCGTGTCCCAGTCCACACACCTTCTCCCGTGTCCCAGTCCACACAGCTTCTCCCATATCCCAGTCCACACACCTTCTCCCGTGTCCCAGTCCACACACCTTCTCCCGTGTCCCAGTCCACACAACTTCTCCCATATCCCAGTCCACACAACTTCTCCCTTGTCCCAATCCACACACCTTCTCCCGTGTCCCAGTCCACACACCTTCTCCCATGTCCCAGTCCACACATCTTCTCCCATGTCCCAGTCCACACATCTTCTCCCGTGTCCCAGTCCACACACCTTCTCCCGTGTCCCAGTCCACACATCTTCTCCCATGTCCCAGTCCACACATCTTCTCCCATGTCCCAGTCCACACACCTTCTCCCGTGTCCCAGTCCACACAGCTTCTCCCATATCCCAGTCCACACACCTTCTCCCGTGTCCCAGTCCACACACCTTCTCCCGTGTCCCAGTCCACACACCTTCTCCCATATCCCAGTCCACACACCTTCTCCCATGTCCCAGTCCACACACCTTCTCCCGTGTCCCAGTCCACACAACTTCTCCCGTGTCCCAATCCACACACCTTCTCCCGTGTCCCAGTCCACACACCTTCTCCCGTGTCCCTGTCCACACACCTTCTCCCATATCCCAGTCCACACACCTTCTCCCGTGTCCCAATCCACACACCTTCTCCCATATCCCAGTCCACACACCTTCTCCCGTGTCCCAGTCCACACACCTTCTCCCGTGTCCCAGTCCACACAACTTCTCCCATATCCCAGTCCACACAACTTCTCCCTTGTCCCAATCCACACACATTCTCCCGTGTCCCAGTCCACACACCTTCTCCCATGTCCCAGTCCACACACCTTCTCCCATGTCCCAGTCCACACATCTTCTCCCATGTCCCAGTCCACACACCTTCTCCCGTGTCCCTGTCCACACACCTTCTCCCATATCCCAGTCCACACACCTTCTCCCGTGTCCCAGTCCACACACCTTCTATCGTGTCCCAGTCCACACAACTTCTCCCATATCCCAGTCCACACAACTTCTCCCTTGTCCCAATCCACACAACGTCTCCCGTGTCCCAGTCCACACACCTTCTCCCGTGTCCCAGTCCACACACCTTCTCCCGTGTCCCTGTCCACACACCTTCTCCCATATCCCAGTCCACACACCTTCTCCCGTGTCCCAATCCACACACCTTCTCCCGTGTCCCAGTCCACACACCATCTCCCGTGTCCCAGTCGACACAGCTTCTCCCATATCCCAGTCCACACACCTTCTCCCGTGTCCCAGTCCACACACCTTCTCCCGTGTCCCAGTCCACACAACTTCTCCCATATCCCAGTCCACACAACTTCTCCCTTGTCCCAATCCACACACATTCTCCCGTGTCCCAGTCCACACACCTTCTCCCATGTCCCAGTCCACACACCTTCTCCCATGTCCCAGTCCACACATCTTCTCCCATGTCCCAGTCCACACACCTTCTCCCGTGTCCCTGTCCACACACCTTCTCCCATATCCCAGTCCACACACCTTCTCCCGTGTCCCAGTCCACACACCTTCTCCCGTGTCCCAGTCCACACAACTTCTCCCATATCCCAGTCCACACATCTTCTCCCATGTCCCAGTCCACACATCTTCTCCCATGTCCCAGTCCACACACCTTCTCCCGTGTCCCAGTCCACACACCTTCTCCCGTGTCCCAGTCCACACACCTTCTCCCCTGTCCCAGTCCACACATCTTCTCCCATGTCCCAGTCCACACACCTTCTCCCGTGTCCCTGTCCACACACCTTCTCCCATATCCCAGTCCACACACCTTCTCCCGTGTCCCAGTCCACAAACCTTCTCCCGTGTCCCAGTCCACACAACTTCTCGCATATCCCAGTCCACACAACTTCTCCCTTGTCCCAATCCACACACCTTCTCCCGTGTCCCAGTCCACACACCTTCTCCCATGTCCCAGTCCACACATCTTCTCCCATGTCCCAGTCCACACATCTTCTCCCGTGTCCCAGTCCACACACCTTCTCCCGTGTCCCAGTCCACACACCTTCTCCCATGTCCCAGTCCACACATCTTCTCCCATGTCCCAGTCCACACAGCTTCTCCCATGTCCCAGTCCACACATCTTCTCCCGTGTCCCAGTCCACACACCTTCTCCCGTTTCCCAGTCCACACACCTTCTCCCATGTCCCAGTCCACACACCTTCTCCCGTGTCCCAGTCCACACAGCTTCTCCCATATCCCAGTCCACACACCTTCTCCCGTGTCCCAGTCCACACACCTTCTCCCGTGTCCCAGTCCACACACCTTCTCCCATATCCCAGTCCACACACCTTCTTCCATGTCCCAGTCCACACACCTTCTCCCGTGTCCCAGTCCACACAACTTCTCCCGTGTCCCAATCCACACACCTTCTCCCGTGTCCCAGTCCACACACCTTCTCCCGTGTCCCTGTCCACACACCTTCTCCCATATCCCAGTCCACACACCTTCTCCCGTGTCCCAATCCACACACCTTCTCCCGTGTCCCAGTCCACACACCTTCTCCCGTGTCCCAGTCGACACAGCTTCTCCCATATCCCAGTCCACACACCTTCTCCCGTGTCCCAGTCCACACACCTTCTCCCGTGTCCCAGTCCACACAACTTCTCCCATATCCCAGTCCACACAACTTCTCCCTTGTCCCAATCCACACACATTCTCCCGTGTCCCACTCCACACACCTTCTCCCATGTCCCAGTCCACACACCTTCTCCCATGTCCCAGTCCACACATCTTCTCCCATGTCCCAGTCCACACACCTTCTCCCGTGTCCCTGTCCACACACCTTCTCCCATATCCCAGTCCACACACCTTCTCCCGTGTCCCAGTCCACACACCTTCTCCCGTGTCCCAGTCCACACAACTTCTCCCATATCCCAGTCCACACAACTTCTCCCTTGTCCCAATCCACACACATTCTCCCGTGTCCCAGTCCACACACCTTCTCCCATGTCCCAGTCCACACATCTTCTCCCATGTCCCAGTCCACACATCTTCTCCCGTGTCCCAGTCCACACATCTTTTCCCATGTCCCTGTCCACACACCTTCTCCCATATCCCAGTCCACACACCTTCTCCCGTGTCCCAGTCCACACACCTTCTCTCGTGTCCCAGTCCACACACCTTCTCCCATATCCCAGTCCACACACCTTCTCCCGAGTCCCAATCCACACACCTTCTTCCGTGTCCCAGTCCACACACCTTCTCCCGTGTCCCAGTCCACACAGCTTCTCCCATATCCCAGTCCACACACCTTCTCCCGTGTCCCAGTCCACACACCTTCTCCCGTGTCCCAGTCCACACAACTTCTCCCATATCCCAGTCCACACAACTTCTCCCTTGTCCCAATCCACACACCTTCTCCCGTGTCCCAGTCCACACACCTTCTCCCATGTCCCAGTCCACACATCTTCTCCCATGTCCCAGTCCACACATCTTCTCCCGTGTCCCAGTCCACACACCTTCTCCCGTGTCCCAGTCCACACATCTTCTCCCATGTCCCAGTCCACACATCTTCTCCCATGTCCCAGTCCACACACCTTCTCCCGTGTCCCAGTCCACACAGCTTCTCCCATATCCCAGTCCACACACCTTCTCCCGTGTCCCAGTCCACACACCTTCTCCCGTGTCCCAGTCCACACACCTTCTCCCATATCCCAGTCCACACACCTTCTTCCATGTCCCAGTCCACACACCTTCTCCCGTGTCCCAGTCCACACAACTTCTCCCGTGTCCCAATCCACACACCTTCTCCCGTGTCCCAGTCCACACACCTTCTCCCGTGTCCCTGTCCACACACCTTCTCCCATATCCCAGTCCACACACCTTCTCCCGTGTCCCAATCCACACACCTTCTCCCATATCCCAGTCCACACACCTTCTCCCGTGTCCCAGTCCACACACCTTCTCCCGTGTCCCAGTCTACACAACTTCTCCCATATCCCAGTCCACACAACTTCTCCCTTGTCCCAATCCACACACATTCTCCCGTGTCCCAGTCCACACACCTTCTCCCATGTCCCAGTCCACACACCTTCTCCCATGTCCCAGTCCACACATCTTCTCCCATGTCCCAGTCCACACCTTCTCCCGTGTCCCTGTCCACACACCTTCTCCCATATCCCAGTCCACACACCTTCTCCCGTGTCCCAGTCCACACACCTTCTCCCGTGTCCCAGTCCACACAACTTCTCCCATATCCCAGTCCACACAACTTCTCCCTTGTCCCAATCCACACACCTTCTCCCGTGTCCCAGTCCACACACCTTCTCCCATGTCCCAGTCCACACATCTTCTCCCATGTCCCAGTCCACACATCTTCTCCCGTGTCCCAGTCCACACATCTTCTCCCATGTCCCTGTCCACACACCTTCTCCCATATCCCAGTCCACACACCTTCTCCCGTGTCCCAGTCCACACACCTTCTCTCGTGTCCCAGTCCACACACCTTCTCCCATATCCCAGTCCACACACCTTCTCCCGAGTCCCAATCCACACACCTTCTTCCGTGTCCCAGTCCACACACCTTCTCCCGTGTCCCAGTCCACACAGCTTCTCCCATATCCCAGTCCACACACCTTCTCCCGTGTCCCAGTCCACACACCTTCTCCCGTGTCCCAGTCCACACAACTTCTCCCATATCCCAGTCCACACAACTTCTCCCTTGTCCCAATCCACACACCTTCTCCCGTGTCCCAGTCCACACACCTTCTCCCATGTCCCAGTCCACACATCTTCTCCCATGTCCCAGTCCACACATCTTCTCCCGTGTCCCAGTCCACACACCTTCTCCCCTGTCCCAGTCCACACATCTTCTCCCATGTCCCAGTCCACACATCTTCTCCCATGTCCCAGTCCACACACCTTCTCCCGTGTCCCAGTCCACACACCTTCTCCCGTGTCCCAGTCCAGACACCTTCTCCCGTGTCCCTGTCCACACACCTTCTCCCATATCCCAGTCCACACACCTTCTCCCGTGTCCCAGTCCACAAACCTTCTCCCGTGTCCCAGTCCACACAACTTCTCGCATATCCCAGTCCACACAACTTCTCCCTTGTCCCAATCCACACACCTTCTCCCGTGTCCCAGTCCACACACCTTCTCCCATGTCCCAGTCCACACATCTTCTCCCATGTCCCAGTCCACACATCTTCTCCCGTGTCCCAGTCCTCACACCTTCTCCCGTGTCCCAGTCCACACACCTTCTCCCATGTCCCAGTCCACACATCTTCTCCCATGTCCCAGTCCACACAGCTTCTCCCATGTCCCAGTCCACACATCTTCTCCCGTGTCCCAGTCCACACACCTTCTCCCGTTTCCCAGTCCACACACCTTCTCCCATGTCCCAGTCCACACACCTTCTCCCGTGTCCCAGTCCACACAGCTTCTCCCATATCCCAGTCCACACACCTTCTCCCGTGTCCCAGTCCACACACCTTCTCCCGTGTCCCAGTCCAAACACCTTCTCCCATATCCCAGTCCACACACCTTCTTCCATGTCCCAGTCCACACACCTTCTCCCGTGTCCCAGTCCACACAACTTCTCCCGTGTCCCACTCCACACACCTTCTCCCGTGTCCCAGTCCACACACCTTCTCCCGTGTCCCTGTCCACACACCTTCTCCCATATCCCAGTCCACACACCTTCTCCCGTGTCCCAATCCACACACCTTCTCCCGTGTCCCAGTCCACACACCTTCTCCCGTGTCCCAGTCCACACAGCTTCTCCCATATCCCAGTCCACACACCTTCTCCCGTGTCCCAGTCCACACACCTTCTCCCGTGTCCCAGTCCACACAACTTCTCCCTTGTCCCAATCCACACACATTCTCCCGTGTCCCAGTCCACACACCTTCTCCCATGTCCCAGTCCACACACCTTCTCCCATGTCCCAGTCCACACATCTTCTCCCATGTCCCAGTCCACACACCTTCTCCCGTGTCCCTGTCCACACACCTTCTCCCATATCCCAGTCCACACACCTTCTCCCGTGTCCCAGTCCACACACCTTCTCCCGTGTGCCAGTCCACACAACTTCTCCCATATCCCAGTCCACACATCTTCTCCCATGTCCCAGTCCACACATCTTCTCCCATGTCCCAGTCCACACACCTTCTCCCGTGTCCCAGTCCACACACCTTCTCCCGTGTCCCAGTCCACACACCTTCTCCCATGTCCCAGTCCACACATCTTCTCCCATGTCCCAGTCCACACACCTTCTCCCGTGTCCCTGTCCACACACCTTCTCCCATATCCCAGTCCACACACCTTCTCCCGTGTCCCAGTCCACAAACCTTCTCCCGTGTCCCAGTCCACACAACTTCTCGCATATCCCAGTCCACACAACTTCTCCCTTGTCCCAATCCACACACCTTCTCCCGTGTCCCAGTCCACACACCTTCTCCCATGTCCCAGTCCACACATCTTCTCCCATGTCCCAGTCCACACATCTTCTCCCATGTCCCAGTCCACACACCTTCTCCCGTGTCCCAGTCCACACACCTTCTCCCATGTCCCAGTCCACACATCTTCTCCCATGTCCCAGTCCACACAGCTTCTCCCATGTCCCCGTCCACACATCTTCTCCCGTGTCCCAGTCCACACACCTTCTCCCGTTTCCCAGTCCACACACCTTCTCCCATGTCCCAGTCCACACACCTTCTCCCGTGTCCCAGTCCACACAGCTTCTCCCATATCCCAGTCCACACACCTTCTCCCGTGTCCCAGTCCACACACCTTCTCCCGTGTCCCAGTCCACACACCTTCTCCCATATCCCAGTCCACACACCTTCTTCCATGTCCCAGTCCACACACCTTCTCCCGTGTCCCAGTCCACACAACTTCTCCCGTGTCCCAATCCACACACCTTCTCCCGTGTCCCAGTCCACACACCTTCTCCCGTGTCCCTGTCCACACACCTTCTCCCATATCCCAGTCCACACACCTTCTCCCGTGTCCCAATCCACACACCTTCTCCCGTGTCCCAGTCCACACACCTTCTCCCGTGTCCCAGTCGACACAGCTTCTCCCATATCCCAGTCCACACACCTTCTCCCGTGTCCCAGTCCACACACCTTCTCCCGTGTCCCAGTCCACACAACTTCTCCCATATCCCAGTCCACACAACTTCTCCCTTGTCCCAATCCACACACATTCTCCCGTGTCCCAGTCCACACACCTTCTCCCATGTCCCAGTCCACACACCTTCTCCCATGTCCCAGTCCACACATCTTCTCCCATGTCCCAGTCCACACACCTTCTCCCGTGTCCCAGTCCACACACCTTCTCCCATATCCCAGTCCACACACCTTCTCCCGTGTCCCAGTCCACACACCTTCTCCCGTGTCCCAGTCCACACAACTTCTCCCATATCCCAGTCCACACAACTTCTCCCTTGTCCCAATCCACACACATTCTCCCGTGTCCCAGTCCACACACCTTCTCCCATGTCCCAGTCCACACATCTTCTCCCATGTCCCAGTCCAGACATCTTCTCCCGTGTCCCAGTCCACACATCTTCTCCCATGTCCCTGTCCACACACCTTCTCCCATATCCCAGTCCACACATCTTCTCCCGTGTCCCAGTCCACACACCTTCTCTCGTGTCCCAGTCCACACACCTTCTCCCATATCCCAGTCCACACACCTTCTCCCGAGTCCCAATCCACACACCTTCTTCCGTGTCCCAGTCCACACACCTTCTCCCGTGTCCCAGTCCACACAGCTTCTCCCATATCCCAGTCCACACACCTTCTCCCGTGTCCCAGTCCACACACCTTCTCCCGTGTCCCAGTCCACACAACTTCTCCCATATCCCAGTCCACACAACTTCTCCCTTGTCCCAATCCACACACCTTCTCCTGTGTCCCAGTCCACACACCTTCTCCCATGTCCCAGTCCACACATCTTCTCCCATGTCCCAGTCCACACATCTTCTCCCGTGTCCCAGTCCACACACCTTCTCCCGTGTCCCAGTCCACACATCTTCTCCCATGTCCCAGTCCACACATCTTCTCCCATGTCCCAGTCCACACACCTTCTCCCGTGTCCCAGTCCACACAGCTTCTCCCATATCCCAGTCCACACACCTTCTCCCGTGTCCCAGTCCACACACCTTCTCCCGTGTCCCAGTCCACACACCTTCTCCCATATCCCAGTCCACACACCTTCTCCCATGTCCCAGTCCACACACCTTCTCCCGTGTCCCAGTCCACACAACTTCTCCCGTGTCCCAATCCACACACATTCTCCCGTGTCCCAGTCCACACACCTTCTCCCGTGTCCCTGTCCACACACCTTCTCCCATATCCCAGTCCACACACCTTCTCCCGTGTCCCAGTCCACACACCTTCTCCCATATCCCAGTCCACACACCTTCTCCCGTGTCCCAGTCCACACACCTTCTCCCATGTCCCAGTCCACACATCTTCTCCCATGTCCCAGTCCACACACCTTCTCCCGTGTCCCTGTCCACACACCTTCTCCCATATCCCAGTCCACACACCTTCTCCCGTGTCCCAGTCCACACACCTTCTATCATGTCCCAGTCCACACAACTTCTCCCATATCCCAGTCCACACAACTTCTCCCTTGTCCCAATCCACACAACGTCTCCCGTGTCCCAGTCCACACACCTTCTCCCGTGTCCCAGTCCACACACCTTCTCCCGTGTCCCTGTCCACACACCTTCTCCCATATCCCAGTCCACACACCTTCTCCCGTGTCCCAATCCACACACCTTCTCCCGTGTCCCAGTCCACACACCATCTCCCGTGTCCCAGTCGACACAGCTTCTCCCATATCCCAGTCCACACACCTTCTCCCGTGTCCCAGTCCACACACCTTCTCCCGTGTCCCAGTCCACACAACTTCTCCCATATCCCAGTCCACACAACTTCTCCCTTGTCCCAATCCACACACATTCTCCCGTGTCCCAGTCCACACACCTTCTCCCATGTCCCAGTCCACACACCTTCTCCCATGTCCCAGTCCACACATCTTCTCCCATGTCCCAGTCCACACACCTTCTCCCGTGTCCCTGTCCACACACCTTCTCCCATATCCCAGTCCACACACCTTCTCCCGTGTCCCAGTCCACACACCTTCTCCCGTGTCCCAGTCCACACAACTTCTCCCATATCCCAGTCCACACATCTTCTCCCATGTCCCAGTCCACACATCTTCTCCCATGTCCCAGTCCACACACCTTCTCCCGTGTCCCAGTCCACACACCTTCTCCCGTGTCCCAGTCCACACACCTTCTCCCATGTCCCAGTCCACACATCTTCTCCCATGTCCCAGTCCACACACCTTCTCCCGTGTCCCTGTCCACACACTTTCTCCCATATCCCAGTCCACACACCTTCTCCCGTGTCCCAGTCCACAAACCTTCTCCCGTGTCCCAGTCCACACAACTTCTCGCATGTCCCAGTCCACACATCTTCTCCCATGTCCCAGTCCACACATCTTCTCCCGTGTCCCAGTCCACACACCTTCTCCCGTGTCCCAGTCCACACACCTTCTCCCATGTCCCAGTCCACACATCTTCTCCCATGTCCCAGTCCACACAGCTTCTCCCATGTCCCAGTCCACACATCTTCTCCCGTGTCCCAGTCCACACACCTTCTCCCGTTTCCCAGTCCACACACCTTCTCCCATGTCCCAGTCCACACACCTTCTCCCGTGTCCCAGTCCACACAGCTTCTCCCATATCCCAGTCCACACACCTTCTCCCGTGTCCCAGTCCACACACCTTCTCCCGTGTCCCAGTCCACACACCTTCTCCCATATCCCAGTCCACACACCTTCTTCCATGTCCCAGTCCACACACCTTCTCCCGTGTCCCAGTCCACACAACTTCTCCCGTGTCCCAATCCACACACCTTCTCCCGTGTCCCAGTCCACACACCTTCTCCCGTGTCCCAGTCCACACACCTTCTCCCATGTCCCAGTCCACACATCTTCTCCCATGTCCCAGTCCACACATCTTCTCCCGTGTCCCAGTCCACACACCTTCTCCCGTGTCCCAGTCCACACATCTTCTCCCATGTCCCAGTCCACACATCTTCTCCCATGTCCCAGTCCACACACCTTCTCCCGTGTCCCAGTCCACACACCTTCTCCCGTGTCCCAGTCCAGACACCTTCTCCCGTGTCCCTGTCCACACACCTTCTCCCATATCCCAGTCCACACACCTTCTCCCGTGTCCCAGTCCACAAACCTTCTCCCGTGTCCCAGTCCACACAACTTCTCGCATATCCCAGTCCACACAACTTCTCCCTTGTCCCAATCCACACACCTTCTCCCGTGTCCCAGTCCACACACCTTCTCCCATGTCCCAGTCCACACATCTTCTCCCATGTCCCAGTCCACACATCTTCTCCCGTGTCCCAGTCCACACACCTTCTCCCGTGTCCCAGTCCACACTCCTTCTCCCATGTCCCAGTCCACACATCTTCTCCCATGTCCCAGTCCACACAGCTTCTCCCATGTCCCAGTCCACACATCTTCTCCCGTGTCCCAGTCCACACACCTTCTCCCGTTTCCCAGTCCACACACCTTCTCCCATGTCCCAGTCCACACACCTTCTCCCGTGTCCCAGTCCACACAGCTTCTCCCATATCCCAGTCCACACACCTTCTCCCGTGTCCCAGTCCACACACCTTCTCCCGTGTCCCAGTCCAAACACCTTCTCCCATATCCCAGTCCACACACTTTCTTCCATGTCCCAGTCCACACACCTTCTCCCGTGTCCCAGTCCACACAACTTCTCCCGTGTCCCAATCCACACACCTTCTCCCGTGTCCCAGTCCACACACCTTCTCCCGTGTCCCTGTCCACACACCTTCTCCCATATCCCAGTCCACACACCTTCTCCCGTGTCCCAATCCACACACCTTCTCCCGTGTCCCAGTCCACACACCTTCTCCCGTGTCCCAGTCCACACAGCTTCTCCCATATCCCAGTCCACACACCTTCTCCCGTGTCCCAGTCCACACACCTTCTCCCCTATCCCAGTCCACACAACTTCTCCCTTGTCCCAATCCACACACATTCTCCCGTGTCCCAGTCCACACACCTTCTCCCATGTCCCAGTCCACACACCTTCTCCCATGTCCCAGTCCACACATCTTCTCCCATGTCCCAGTCCACACACCTTCTCCCGTGTCCCTGTCCACACACCTTCTCCCATATCCCAGTCCACACACCTTCTCCCGTGTCCCAGTCCACACACCTTCTCCCGTGTGCCAGTCCACACAACTTCTCCCATATCCCAGTCCACACATCTTCTCCCATGTCCCAGTCCACACATCTTCTCCCATGTCCCAGTCCACACACCTTCTCCCGTGTCCCAGTCCACACACCTTCTCCCGTGTCCCAGTCCACACACCTTCTCCCATGTCCCAGTCCACACATCTTCTCCCATGTCCCAGTCCACACACCTTCTCCCGTGTCCCTGTCCACACACCTTCTCCCATATCCCAGTCCACACACCTTCTCCCGTGTCCCAGTCCACAAACCTTCTCCCGTGTCCCAGTCCACACAACTTCTCGCATATCCCAGTCCACACAACTTCTCCCTTGTCCCAATCCACACACCTTCTCCCGTGTCCCAGTCCACACACCTTCTCCCATGTCCCAGTCCACACATCTTCTCCCATGTCCCAGTCCACACATCTTCTCCCGTGTCCCAGTCCACACACCTTCTCCCGTGTCCCAGTCCACACACCTTCTCCCATGTCCCAGTCCACACATCTTCTCCCATGTCCCAGTCCACACAGCTTCTCCCATGTCCCAGTCCACACATCTTCTCCCGTGTCCCAGTCCACACACCTTCTCCCGTTTCCCAGTCCACACACCTTCTCCCATGTCCCAGTCCACACACCTTCTCCCGTGTACCAGTCCACACAGCTTCTCCCATATCCCAGTCCACACACCTTCTCCCGTGTCCCAGTCCACACACCTTCTCCCGTGTCCCAGTCCACACACCTTCTCCCATATCCCAGTCCACACACCTTCTTCCATGTCCCAGTCCACACACCTTCTCCCGTGTCCCAGTCCACACAACTTCTCCCGTGTCCCAATCCACACACCTTCTCCCGTGTCCCAGTCCACACACCTTCTCCCGTGTCCCTGTCCACACACCTTCTCCCATATCCCAGTCCACACACCTTCTCCCGTGTCCCAATCCACACACCTTCTCCCGTGTCCCAGTCCACACACCTTCTCCCGTGTCCCAGTCGACACAGCTTCTCCCATATCCCAGTCCACACACCTTCTCCCGTGTCCCAGTCCACACACCTTCTCCCGTGTCCCAGTCCACACAACTTCTCCCATATCCCAGTCCACACAACTTCTCCCTTGTCCCAATCCACACACATTCTCCCGTGTCCCAGTCCACACACCTTCTCCCATGTCCCAGTCCACACACCTTCTCCCATGTCCCAGTCCACACATCTTCTCCCATGTCCCAGTCCACACACCTTCTCCCGTGTCCCTGTCCACACACCTTCTCCCATATCCCAGTCCACACTCCTTCTCCCGTGTCCCAGTCCACACACCTTCTCCCGTGTCCCAGTCCACACAACTTCTCCCATATCCCAGTCCACACAACTTCTCCCTTGTCCCAATCCACACACATTCTCCCGTGTCCCAGTCCACACACCTTCTCCCATGTCCCAGTCCACACATCTTCTCCCATGTCCCAGTCCAGACATCTTCTCCCGTGTCCCAGTCCACACATCTTCTCCCATGTCCCTGTCCACACACCTTCTCCCATATCCCAGTCCACACACCTTCTCCCGTGTCCCAGTCCACACACCTTCTCTCGTGTCCCAGTCCACACACCTTCTCCCATATCCCAGTCCACACACCTTCTCCCGAGTCCCAATCCACACACCTTCTTCCGTGTCCCAGTCCACACACCTTCTCCCGTGTCCCAGTCCACACAGCTTCTCCCATATCCCAGTCCACACACCTTCTCCCGTGTCCCAGTCCACACACCTTCTCCCGTGTCCCAGTCCACACAACTTCTCCCATATCCCAGTCCACACAACTTCTCCCTTGTCCCAATCCACACACCTTCTCCCGTGTCCCAGTCCACACACCTTCTCCCATGTCCCAGTCCACACATCTTCTCCCATGTCCCAGTCCACACATCTTCTCCCGTGTCCCAGTCCACACACCTTCTCCCGTGTCCCAGTCCACACATCTTCTCCCATGTCCCAGTCCACACATCTTCTCCCATGTCCCAGTCCACACACCTTCTCCCGTGTCCCAGTCCACACAGCTTCTCCCATATCCCAGTCCACACACCTTCTCCCGTGTCCCAGTCCACACACCTTCTCCCGTGTCCCAGTCCACACACCTTCTCCCATATCCCAGTCCACACACCTTCTCCCATGTCCCAGTCCACACACCTTCTCCCGTGTCCCAGTCCACACAACTTCTCCCGTGTCCCAATCCACACACATTCTCCCGTGTCCCAGTCCACACACCTTCTCCCGTGTCCCTGTCCACACACCTTCTCCCATATCCCAGTCCACACACCTTCTCCCGTGTCCCAATCCACACACCTTCTCCCATATCCCAGTCCACACACCTTCTCCCGTGTCCCAGTCCACACACCTTCTCCCGTGTCCCAGTCCACACAACTTCTCCCATATCCCAGTCCACACAACTTCTCCCTTGTCCCAATCCACACACATTCTCCCGTGTCCCAGTCCACACACCTTCTCCCATGTCCCAGTCCACACACCTTCTCCCATGTCCCAGTCCACACATCTTCTCCCATGTCCCAGTCCACACACCTTCTCCCGTGTCCCTGTCCACACACCTTCTCCCATATCCCAGTCCACACACCTTCTCCCGTGTCCCAGTCCACACACCTTCTATCATGTCCCAGTCCACACAACTTCTCCCATATCCCAGTCCACACAACTTCTCCCTTGTCCCAATCCACACAACGTCTCCCGTGTCCCAGTCCACACACCTTCTCCCGTGTCCCAGTCCACACACCTTCTCCCGTGTCCCTGTCCACACACCTTCTCCCATATCCCAGTCCACACACCTTCTCCCGTGTCCCAGTCCACACACCTTCTCCCGTGTCCCAGTCCACACACCTTCTCCCGTGTCCCAGTCCACACACCTTCTCCCATATCCCAGTCCACACACCTTCTCCCGTGTCCCAGTCCACACACCTTCTCCCGTGTCCCAGTCCACACACCTTCTCCCGTGTCCCAGTCGACACAGCTTCTCCCATATCCCAGTCCACACACCTTCTCCCGTGTCCCAGTCCACACACCTTCTCCCGTGTCCCAGTCCACACAACTTCTCCCATATCCCAGTCCACACAACTTCTCCCTTGTCCCAATCCACACACATTCTCCCGTGTCCCAGTCCACACACCTTCTCCCATGTCCCAGTCCACACACCTTCTCCCATGTCCCAGTCCACACATCTTCTCCCATGTCCCAGTCCACACACCTTCTCCCGTGTCCCTGTCCACACACCTTCTCCCATATCCCAGTCCACACACCTTCTCCCGTGTCCCAGTCCACACACCTTCTCCCGTGTCCCAGTCCACACAACTTCTCCCATATCCCAGTCCACACAACTTCTCCCTTGTCCCAGTCCACACACCTTCTCCCGTGTCCCAGTCCACACACCTTCTCCCATGTCCCAGTCCACACACCTTCTCCCATGTCCCAGTCCACACATCTTCTCCCGTGTCCCAGTCCACACACCTTCTCCCGTGTCCCTGTCCACACACCTTCTCCCATATCCCAGTCCACACACCTTCTCCCGTGTCCCAGTCCACACACCTTCTCCCGTGTCCCAGTCCACACACCTTCTCCCATATCCCAGTCCACACACCTTCTCCCGAGTCCCAATCCACACACCTTCTTCCGTGTCCCAGTCCACACACCTTCTCCCGTGTCCCAGTCCACACAGCTTCTCCCATATCCCAGTCCACACACCTTCTCCCGTGTCCCAGTCCACACACCTTCTCCCGTGTCCCAGTCCACACAACTTCTCCCATATCCCAGTCCACACAACTTCTCCCATGTCCCAGTCCACACACCTTCTCCCGTGTCCCAGTCCACACACCTTCTCCCATGTCCCAGTCCACACACCTTCTCCCATGTCCCAGTCCACACACCTTCTCCCGTGTCCCAGTCCACACAGCTTCTCCCATATCCCAGTCCACACACCTTCTCCCGTGTCCCAGTCCACACACCTTCTCCCGTGTCCCAGTCCACACACCTTCTCCCATATCCCAGTCCACACACCTTCTTCCATGTCCCAGTCCACACACCTTCTCCCGTGTCCCAGTCCACACAACTTCTCCCGTGTCCCAATCCACACACCTTCTCCCGTGTCCCAGTCCACACACCTTCTCCCGTGTCCCTGTCCACACACCTTCTCCCATATCCCAGTCCACACACCTTCTCCCGTGTCCCTGTCCACACACCTTCTCCCATATCCCAGTCCACACACCTTCTCCCGTGTCCCAGTCCACACACCTTCTATCATGTCCCAGTCCACACAACTTCTCCCATATCCCAGTCCACACAACTTCTCCCTTGTCCCAATCCACACAACGTCTCCCGTGTCCCAGTCCACGCACCTTCTCCCGTGTCCCAGTCCACACACCTTCTCCCGTGTCCCTGTCCACACACCTTCTCCCATATCCCAGTCCACACACCTTCTCCCGTGTCCCAATCCACACACCTTCTCCCGTGTCCCAGTCCACACACCTTCTCCCGTGTCCCAGTCGACACAGCTTCTCCCATATCCCAGTCCACACACCTTCTCCCGTGTCCCAGTCCACACACCTTCTCCCGTGTCCCAGTCCACACAACTTCTCCCATATCCCAGTCCACACAACTTCTCCCTTGTCCCAATCCACACACATTCTCCCGTGTCCCAGTCCACACACCTTCTCCCATGTCCCAGTCCACACACCTTCTCCCATGTCCCAGTCCACACATCTTCTCCCATGTCCCAGTCCACACACCTTCTCCCGTGTCCCTGTCCACACACCTTCTCCCATATCCCAGTCCACACACCTTCTCCCGTGTCCCAGTCCACACACCTTCTCCCGTGTCCCAGTCCACACAACTTCTCCCATATCCCAGTCCACACAACTTCTCCCTTGTCCCAATCCACACACATTCTCCCGTGTCCCAGTCCACACACCTTCTCCCATGTCCCAGTCCACACATCTTCTCCCATGTCCCAGTCCACACATCTTCTCCCGTGTCCCAGTCCACACATCTTCTCCCATGTCCCTGTCCACACACCTTCTCCCATATCCCAGTCCACACACCTTCTCCCGTGTCCCAGTCCACACACCTTCTCTCGTGTCCCAGTCCACACACCTTCTCCCATATCCCAGTCCACACACCTTCTCCCGAGTCCCAATCCACACACCTTCTTCCGTGTCCCAGTCCACACACCTTCTCCCGTGTCCCAGTCCACACAGCTTCTCCCATATCCCAGTCCACACACCTTCTCCCGTGTCCCAGTCCACACACCTTCTCCCGTGTCCCAGTCCACACAACTTCTCCCATATCCCAGTCCACACAACTTCTCCCTTGTCCCAATCCACACACCTTCTCCCGTGTCCCAGTCCACACACCTTCTCCCATGTCCCAGTCCACACATCTTCTCCCATGTCCCAGTCCACACATCTTCTCCCGTGTCCCAGTCCACACACCTTCTCCCGTGTCCCAGTCCACACATCTTCTCCCATGTCCCAGTCCACACATCTTCTCCCATGTCCCAGTCCACACACCTTCTCCCGTGTCCCAGTCCACACAGCTTCTCCCATATCCCAGTCCACACACCTTCTCCCGTGTCCCAGTCCACACACCTTCTCCCGTGTCCCAGTCCACACACCTTCTCCCATATCCCAGTCCACACACCTTCTCCCATGTCCCAGTCCACACACCTTCTCCCGTGTCCCAGTCCACACAACTTCTCCCGTGTCCCAATCCACACACCTTCTCCCGTGTCCCAGTCCACACACCTTCTCCCGTGTCCCAGTCCACACACCTTCTCCCATATCCCAGTCCACACACCTTCTCCCGTGTCCCAATCCACACACCTTCTCCCGTCCCAATCCACACACCTTCTCCCATATCCCAGTCCACACACCTTCTCCCGTGTCCCAGTCCACACACCTTCTCCCGTGTCCCAGTCCACACAACTTCTCCCATATCCCAGTCCACACAACTTCTCCCTTGTCCCAATCCACACACATTCTCCCGTGTCCCAGTCCACACACCTTCTCCCATGTCCCAGTCCACACACCTTCTCCCATGTCCCAGTCCACACATCTTCTCCCATGTCCCAGTCCACACACCTTCTCCCGTGTCCCTGTCCACACACCTTCTCCCATATCCCAGTCCACACACCTTCTCCCGTGTCCCAGTCCACACACCTTCTCCCGTGTCCCAGTCCACACAACTTCTCCCATATCCCAGTCCACACAACTTCTCCCTTGTCCCAATCCACACACCTTCTCCCGTGTCCCAGTCCACACACCTTCTCCCATGTCCCAGTCCACACATCTTCTCCCATGTCCCAGTCCACACATCTTCTCCCGTGTCCCAGTCCACACATCTTCTCCCATGTCCCTGTCCACACACCTTCTCCCATATCCCAGTCCACACACCTTCTCCCGTGTCCCAGTCCACACACCTTCTCTCGTGTCCCAGTCCACACACCTTCTCCCATATCCCAGTCCACACACCTTCTCCCGAGTCCCAATCCACACACCTTCTTCCGTGTCCCAGTCCACACACCTTCTCCCGTGTCCCAGTCCACACAGCTTCTCCCATATCCCAGTCCACACACCTTCTCCCGTGTCCCAGTCCACACACCTTCTCCCGTGTCCCAGTCCACACAACTTCTCCCATATCCCAGTCCACACAACTTCTCCCTTGTCCCAATCCACACACCTTCTCCCGTGTCCCAGTCCACACACCTTCTCCCATGTCCCAGTCCACACATCTTCTCCCATGTCCCAGTCCACACATCTTCTCCCGTGTCCCAGTCCACACACCTTCTCCCGTGTCCCAGTCCACACATCTTCTCCCATGTCCCAGTCCACACATCTTCTCCCATGTCCCAGTCCACACACCTTCTCCCGTGTCCCAGTCCACACACCTTCTCCCGTGTCCCAGTCCACACACCTTCTCCCGTGTCCCAGTCCACACACCTTCTCCCATATCCCAGTCCACACACCTTCTCCCGTGTCCCAGTCCACACACCTTCTCCCGTGTCCCAGTCCACACAACTTCTCGCATATCCCAGTCCACACAACTTCTCCCTTGTCCCAATCCACACACCTTCTCCCGTGTCCCAGTCCACACACCTTCTCCCATGTCCCAGTCCACACATCTTCTCCCATGTCCCAGTCCACACATCTTCTCCCGTGTCCCAGTCCACACACCTTCTCCCGTGTCCCAGTCCACACACCTTCTCCCATGTCCCAGTCCACACATCTTCTCCCATGTCCCAGTCCACACAGCTTCTCCCATGTCCCAGTCCACACATCTTCTCCCGTGTCCCAGTCCACACACCTTCTCCCGTTTCCCAGTCCACACACCTTCTCCCATGTCCCAGTCCACACACCTTCTCCCGTGTCCCAGTCCACACAGCTTCTCCCATATCCCAGTCCACACACCTTCTCCCGTGTCCCAGTCCACACACCTTCTCCCGTGTCCCAGTCCAAACACCTTCTCCCATATCCCAGTCCACACACCTTCTTCCATGTCCCAGTCCACACACCTTCTCCCGTGTCCCAGTCCACACAACTTCTCCCGTGTCCCAATCCACACACCTTCTCCCGTGTCCCAGTCCACACACCTTCTCCCGTGTCCCTGTCCACACACCTTCTCCCATATCCCAGTCCACACAGCTTCTCCCGTGTCCCAATCCACACACCTTCTCCCGTGTCCCAGTCCACACACCTTCTCCCGTGTCCCAGTCCACACAGCTTCTCCCATATCCCAGTCCACACACCTTCTCCCGTGTCCCAGTCCACACACCTTCTCCCATATCCCAGTCCACACAACTTCTCCCTTGTCCCAATCCACACACATTCTCCCGTGTCCCAGTCCACACACCTTCTCCCATGTCCCAGTCCACACACCTTCTCCCATGTCCCAGTCCACACATCTTCTCCCATGTCCCAGTCCACACACCTTCTCCCGTGTCCCTGTCCACACACCTTCTCCCATATCCCAGTCCACACACCTTCTCCCGTGTCCCAGTCCACACACCTTCTCCCGTGTCCCAGTCCACACAACTTCTCCCATATCCCAGTCCACACATCTTCTCCCATGTCCCAGTCCACACATCTTCTCCCATGTCCCAGTCCACACACCTTCTCCCGTGTCCCAGTCCACACACCTTCTCCCGTGTCCCAGTCCACACACCTTCTCCCATGTCCCAGTCCACACATCTTCTCCCATGTCCCAGTCCACACACCTTCTCCCGTGTCCCTGTCCACACACCTTCTCCCATATCCCAGTCCACACACCTTCTCCCGTGTCCCAGTCCACACACCTTCTCCCGTGTCCCAGTCCACACAACTTCTCCCATATCCCAGTCCACACAACTTCTCCCTTGTCCCAATCCACACACCTTCTCCCGTGTCCCAGTCCACACACCTTCTCCCATGTCCCAGTCCACACATCTTCTCCCATGTCCCAGTCCACACATCTTCTCCCGTGTCCCAGTCCACACACCTTCTCCCGTGTCCCAGTCCACACACCTTCTCCCATGTCCCAGTCCACACATCTTCTTCCCATGTCCCAGTCCACACAGCTTCTCCCATGTCCCAGTCCACACATCTTCTCCCGTGTCCCAGTCCACACACCTTCTCCCGTTTCCCAGTCCACACACCTTCTCCCATGTCCCAGTCCACACACCTTCTCCCGTGTCCCAGTCCACACAGCTTCTCCCATATCCCAGTCCACACACCTTCTCCCGTGTCCCAGTCCACACACCTTCTCCCGTGTCCCAGTCCACACACCTTCTCCCATATCCCAGTCCACACACCTTCTTCCATGTCCCAGTCCACACACCTTCTCCCGTGTCCCAGTCCACACAACTTCTCCCGTGTCCCAATCCACACACCTTCTCCCGTGTCCCAGTCCACACACCTTCTCCCGTGTCCCTGTCCACACACCTTCTCCCATATCCCAGTCCACACACCTTCTCCCGTGTCCCAATCCACACACCTTCTCCCGTGTCCCAGTCCACACACCTTCTCCCGTGTCCCAGTCGACACAGCTTCTCCCATATCCCAGTCCACACACCTTCTCCCGTGTCCCAGTCCACACACCTTCTCCCGTGTCCCAGTCCACACAACTTCTCCCATATCCCAGTCCACACAACTTCTCCCTTGTCCCAATCCACACACATTCTCCCGTGTCCCAGTCCACACACCTTCTCCCATGTCCCAGTCCACACACCTTCTCCCATGTCCCAGTCCACACATCTTCTCCCATGTCCCAGTCCACACACCTTCTCCCGTGTCCCTGTCCACACACCTTCTCCCATATCCCAGTCCACACACCTTCTCCCGTGTCCCAGTCCACACACCTTCTCCCGTGTCCCAGTCCACACAACTTCTCCCATATCCCAGTCCACACAACTTCTCCCTTGTCCCAATCCACACACATTCTCCCGTGTCCCAGTCCACACACCTTCTCCCATGTCCCAGTCCACACATCTTCTCCCATGTCCCAGTCCACACATCTTCTCCCGTGTCCCAGTCCACACATCTTCTCCCATGTCCCTGTCCACACACCTTCTCCCATATCCCAGTCCACACACCTTCTCCCGTGTCCCAGTCCACACACCTTCTCTCGTGTCCCAGTCCACACACCTTCTCCCATATCCCAGTCCACACACCTTCTCCCGAGTCCCAATCCACACACCTTCTTCCGTGTCCCAGTCCACACACCTTCTCCCGTGTCCCAGTCCACACAGCTTCTCCCATATCCCAGTCCACACACCTTCTCCCGTGTCCCAGTCCACACACCTTCTCCCGTGTCCCAGTCCACACAACTTCTCCCATATCCCAGTCCACACAACTTCTCCCTTGTCCCAATCCACACACCTTCTCCCGTGTCCCAGTCCACACACCTTCTCCCATGTCCCAGTCCACACATCTTCTCCCATGTCCCAGTCCACACATCTTCTCCCGTGTCCCAGTCCACACACCTTCTCCCGTGTCCCAGTCCACACATCTTCTCCCATGTCCCAGTCCACACATCTTCTCCCATGTCCCAGTCCACACACCTTCTCCCGTGTCCCAGTCCACACAGCTTCTCCCATATCCCAGTCCACACACCTTCTCCCGTGTCCCAGTCCACACACCTTCTCCCGTGTCCCAGTCCACACACCTTCTCCCATATCCCAGTCCACACACCTTCTCCCATGTCCCAGTCCACACACCTTCTCCCGTGTCCCAGTCCACACAACTTCTCCCGTGTCCCAATCCACACACCTTCTCCCGTGTCCCAATCCACACACCTTCTCCCGTGTCCCAGTCCACACACCTTCTCCCGTGTCCCTGTCCACACACCTTCTCCCATATCCCAGTCCACACACCTTCTCCCGTGTCCCAGTCCACACACCTTCTCCCATATCCCAGTCCCAGTCCACACACCTTCTCCCGTGTCCCAGTCCACACACCTTCTCCCATGTCCCAGTCCACACATCTTCTCCCATGTCCCAGTCCACACACCTTCTCCCGTGTCCCTGTCCACACACCTTCTCCCATATCCCAGTCCACACACCTTCTCCCGTGTCCCAGTCCACACACCTTCTCCCGTGTCCCAGTCCACACAACTTCTCCCATATCCCAGTCCACACAACTTCTCCCTTGTCCCAATCCACACACATTCTCCCGTGTCCCAGTCCACACACCTTCTCCCGTGTCCCAGTCCACACACCTTCTCCCATGTCCCAGTCCACACACCTTCTCCCATGTCCCAGTCCACACACCTTCTCCCGTGTCCCTGTCCACACACCTTCTCCCGTGTCCCAGTCCACACACCTTCTCCCGTGTCCCAGTCCACACAGCTTCTCCCATATCCCAGTCCACACACCTTCTCCCGTGTCCCAGTCCACACACCTTCTCCCGTGTCCCAGTCCACACACCTTCTCCCATATCCCAGTCCACACAACTTCTCCCTTGTCCCAATCCACACAC